>NW_007578028.1:157781-388490 GCF_000690725.1 Stegastes partitus
CACTGAAAATAAAAGAATTAACCCAAAATAACATTAGAATAGAAAAAAACAAGTAATTTTGAGCAGCAAAATAGTAAAGTAATAAATTATTATTATTATTATTATTATTATTGCAGCTGGTGCAGGACTCCTAACTGGTACTGAAAAATGCAGAGGATTACTCCTAAACTAGCGTCCCTGCACTGGCAGCCTGTTAAATACAGAATTGATTTTTTTAAGGTCCTTTTATTTGTTTATAAAGCCATGCATGAGTTGGCACCTGAGTACATTTCTGTTTTTCTCTACCTCCACTCCACCTCCCAGCCTCTCAGATCCTACAGACCAATTGCTTTTAAGTGTTCCACAGTCGAGGCTCGTGGGTAGGGGACTATGGTCGCTCCACAATTTTGGAATAACCTTTCTCAGTCCATCAAATGTTTCTCATCCATTTAATTTTTTAAGGAAAGTCTCAAGATGTACATGTTTTCAATAGCTATTGATTTTTCTTAATAGTCCTTAGTTGTTCATACTTTTGTATTTGTTTTATACATTGATCTTAAACAAATCTTTATCCTGTTTTGCTTTGTTGAACCTGTGTATGTGATATTGGTCCACTCAGGTTGTTTTAAAAGTTGATTTGATTTGAGGTAAAGAGGATGTGTCAGCATGGTCATACCTTTTCAGTGGTAGTAACCTTAAGGATGGGGCTCTTGATCTGGAGCAATGATTGAATGGATGTTACTTGCCGAAGTAGCATCAACATGAATGCATGAACACTGAATTGTAACAAGACAATCAATGTTATCCACTTCATTTACTTGTGGTTTCAATGTTGTGGCGAATCAGTGTATAATACCATACTACCGGTATTCTGTGTAGCAGTCAGACTTTTACAGCAGCTTCTCCTCACACTGTAGATCAAATGTCTCACTACTTAACCATACAGAAGCCAGAAGCCTTGCATGTTATTTGGCTTCCGATTTCTTAAGCTTAGGGATCATACAATAGTTGGGTTTATTCAATTGTCACGAGACATACTGCATGTTGTTTGATACTCTGAATATTTTACTGATATTCTAACGACAGGGGACACTCTCACTTAAAACAGGGATTGTCAAAATCAGACAGAATAGTCTGGTAACCTTGGTATTTAGTTCATGTTTTAAATGGCCACTTACTCATTCCGAGCCACAGGCTGACCACTACTTATGCTTGGGGCTTGTGTGGACTCTAAATGACCTCTGTTGCTGTTTTCTGTCTTGTTGAAAACCCAGCGGCCTGCTGTCCTAAAATGACCATTAACATTCCCATGGACCAAGCTGGCTGACTCCAGGGCAGCTTGTAATCGCCATTAGAAAGGTCTTTAAGGTCTTTTGGGATTGAGTACTAAATACAGTTGCTACAGCTTTCTCATTTGTACAGACATGGTTAACCTGGCAGCTAACCAGCAGCCAGCTGTACACTCCACTTAGGGACTGATTACTTTTTTTTATTTTTTTATACATGCAGGATAAAAGCAGTGTAGATTTACATGTGTCATCTTTTGAGCCTGTATGTCCCCTCTTGACTCTTATTCTGTCTTCCGGGCAATTTTACATTGACTGACTAATGCACATAATTTCTTAAAACATTCAGAGTGCTAATATAATGCATAGGATGTTATTTGTCTGCTTGCTGTCAACAGTGTATAGAAGGATCAGCTTGACTGGTGGGATGAATATCATCCCTATATCGCATTCTCTTCCCCACTTTCTCTCTTTCCTTCTGTGTGAGTGTGCTGGAGGGTGCAGGACTCCCAGAGGTTTATGTCTGTGACTCTAAGCAAGAGTGACATTTCTCTGACAACACCCAGAACAGGCACACACACGCACGGCCATGTGCACTCTTTCTTTCTTTCACACACACACATGGTCTGTGGCTCCCTTTCCCTCTCCCCTTTGCTCTCTAGTTCACAAACATGTCAGCAACGGGATCCACAACAATGCATGGGATCGACTGTAGGTAATGAAACATGGCTGAAGCTATCAAAGCTGCCGTGGTGTGCTGCGTGAGTGACAGATGCCAATTAGAGCGCAGAGATGCTCGATGATTGGGTCAGTGGTGCCACCGGTTATAAGGGTAACAACACATGTTACCCTCGTAACTGCCACCATGGGACTCACTCAGTTTTTTTTGTTTGTTTTTTTTTTTTTTTTGTGCATGTGGATGCCCATCTGCTCTTTTTTGCATTGCAGTAGGCACCTCCTGACCAGTTTTCTGTACGACCTTGCTTTCCCCTGCTCGATGAATCTTTTATGAGCCTGGCAATGTGGGTTTCTGTGTAGAAGATTGGAATATAAATATGGCTGTTGCGCCTAGAGCTCCTCTTCCCGCTCTGATACAAAAGCTTTCATAAGACTGAGCAGATTGGGCAAGCTGCTACTTGAACGGTGCTCTTCACATCTCTTCACTTTTATCGGAAGAAACACATCAGAGAGTGTTATGCATTCTCAAACACCAGACATAGATTTTGCCTCCACCTGCTCATTCACGTGGCTGGATAACATACCCCTTTTCCAGCGAAACTTGTTTCCTTTAAAAGTCTTTGGTTTTCATGTCAAATTCTCAGTCGGTGATTTTGTGCAGTGTAGTTTTCTCTTTGAAAGCCCGAGTTAATTGCTCACATTCATGTTATGGAGTAGAGAGCTGCGGCAGCAATTGACACATTGAATGAGAGGTGATAAACAAGAGACGGAGTAAATCTTGGTTGAACTCCTCAGATTGTACTATGCTTCCTTCTTTCCTACCTCAGCAACTCGCTCTCTGCTTTTATCTCTTCTGTACTGTCTCTCCTTTCTTTCTGCTTAACATGATCCTTGCTACGTTTGTTCCTCAGAATCGTCTCCTCACCACCATGTGTGAGTGTGACAGAATTGCCTCCCATGTTGAAAGCTAACTCAATTGCGGGGCTTTCATTTTGGGGAATGAAGGATGAGAGCTATGCAGCACAGTAGAAGCGGAAGCAGAAGGCTGGAGGAACCATTTAATCGATGTGTTTTCCGCGTGGCACTGTCACAGCCACTCAGTAGGGCCATTGATGAGGGAGGCTCTCTCTGACTGCGCCAAGGCTTAAAGGCTCCAGTCAGGGAGGCGTGGGAGCCCAGCAGCCACCAGACACTGCTGCATATCAAGCAGGCTGGCAGAGCTGCTCTCTGCAGCCGCACGGTGAGCAAGGTAGAGAGGTCCTTTGATAGAGACACTACATGTAGGAGAGGTGAGATAACAAGACGCACCAGTGGAAGGAACACCAGCTTGAATTACATTATGCTGCCTGATTCAAAACCCCTGGGATTCCTCCAAGCCTACAAAATACACATGGACACAGTAGTGTGTAACGCTGAATGCGAACGTCACATGTTGAAGTAGGAGTCACAGTTAAACACTGACATACATTTGTGTGGTGTTAAATAGGAACTCAGTATTTATCATTATCAAAGAAGAATTCAAATAGAATGATAGGTGCAACACTGATGACATATTTTCAAAGACATGTAATCTAGCTTTGATGGAACATACAAAATTGAGGGAATGTCATGTAACTCACAGACTTTTGCGTTAATTTTTCATACATCAGAGGGTTCTGATTTAGATAGGCATATAAATTGATAGGAGCTTTTCTTAAAGTGAGTCCTGCATCCAGCAGTTCCATGATACCATCACTGTTTGGGCTTTTTGGAATGGAGTGAGTATACAAACAAGGATGTTTTTCACTCTTTTTCCACTAATCTGCAGCCTCAGACACACAAAGACATCTTGTACAAAGGACAAAATGCATTTCTTCTACTCTAAAGAAAGCATCCTTTTGCCCCTCTAGTCCTTTAGTAATACTCTTGGCAATGGGTATGCATATTGCATCTAAATGATGCTAATGCTCCTGTGTGTGAGGGAACAAGTACAGCTACAAAAAAGTGCTGTACTGCATTAAAAATGTCTATTTGCAATACATATATGCAAGAGCATATGGTATGCATATCTGACATGCATTTAGTCACACACACACACGCACGCACACACACACACACACACACACACCCTCACACACACACACACGCAGACTGTCGACGGATCTGTGAACTGAAGATGCTGTGGTGATCAGGGTTGGTGGGCAGCGTCAGTACAAAGTGAGAGGATGTGAACTGAGTTTGAATTACTGCCCAGTGGAGTAGCTGTGCAGGCCGGCATAGTTGGTGTGTGTGTGCGTGTGTGTGTGTGTGTGTGTGTGTGAGAGAGAGAGAGAGAGGTTGGGGAGGAAAATAGAGAGTAGGGTTGCTAGAAATGAAAACTGGAGATTGCGGGCAGGGATAGAGGGAGAAATAGTCTGAGAGAGCCCTCTGACTGTGCCAGCAGGGTTATTATCGTTCCGTTCCTAACCAAAAGGAGAATAATAATTAGAGGCCTATCACTCTGTCGCTGTGATTTTTTTTCCCCCATCACTGGCAATGACACTTCTTGCAGATCGTCTTTAATTAGCTCTACGTTGTTTAATCAATACAGCCACGGCCATGGCAAAACAATGGCATGTGCATCCTGTCGCTCGGGCGCGAGAGACACAGGAAGCAGCAGGAAGAAAGGATGAGTGTTGACAGACAAGATGTGAGAAGAAAATGATGTAGAGTGGCATTTCTGTGGGAGGGAGGGCTAAGAAACGTCATGCTCTGATAAAAACCTGCTCTCGTGATAATTAAAGAGCGCACTTGTTTATCTATTATTGAGTTTTTGTGTGTGTTGATGAGTAGAAAGATACACTACATAATGTCTGCATGTTGCTGCGTATCAGGGTGACAAAAGCAAGCTGGTTGAAGTATGGGCTGTATATCAGGCAGCAGTGATAGTCCTATCATGTCAAACTATGCTGTGGGATCTAATGCAGTAATACTTGTTATATTTTTGAGCAGCCGAGCTGAGTGCTTCAGCCACACTAATGGTGATGTGATGAATAGGTATTCAGGAGAGGTCTCTCTCTTTACGCCTTAGTGCCTCAGGCTACTGGCCCTCTCAGGCCCAGCTCTCATCTCTTACTCTTCTCAGTGAGAGTAACAGCTTGCAATGAGCTGGTGCAGGGATCTTCAGAGAAGAGTACTTCTCACTTGTCAGGCACATTTTTCTACTTGGTATGTTTTGGATCGATAACTGCAGCTGCCACGCTTAAATCTGTGTCGATCTTATCCAAACCAAAGAACAAGACTATTAAATGTGAACTGGGACTCGCTCCATGCTAAAACTTACTGATTTGTGCCTGTGCATAATATTAAATACTTTACAGCAATTTACACAGTAAAAAAGTTTATGGGGGTAATCGATTGATGCAGCAAACTGGCACTAAATGGAGAATTCCAGCAAGGAACTTTGAAAAATAGATTATTCTGAGCTGCAAGAGACAAATGTCCTCCTTTTCAAATTAAGACAAATGCACTGTGTTTGTACAGAGGTGGACCCTTGCATTGGTGTCATTAAACTTCTAATTAAGGATTTAATCTCTGGGGGCCAGGAATGCATGTTACCCTCTCAAGCTGATTATTATAAGGTATTTCTGTCATTCTGATCTCTCTTGCTTAGTGGTTGGATCTTATTCTAAATGCTTTCTCAGAGGCAATAATCACCAATAATATGTTGTGGGAGGAATGGAGTTTTAGCCACATTTCAAAGATAACTAATGATAATAAAGTGATTATGAAAGGAAATGCCTCCTGAAGGGAAAGAAAAATCATGTTGCATCCCTCCTTGTTCTGCGTGGAATTTTAATGCAATGGATGGCCTTTCTGATTTCATATCTGCAGGCAGATATGCACTGACATACATACATTGTGTTCCCTGTGAAGATCACGCTGTGCAACATCTGGAACTCTGCAGACAAATTCGCACAGCTACTGTTTGCCTTTGTTTAGCCTACACATCATCTTTCATATTCCAAAGTACACAGATTCTATCATTTGTATATTGGGATGGAAACTGAATTTGAGGAGTATTTCTCATTCAACATCCAATTTATGGCCTTGCACTTGCTTAACATTACATTTGTTGTTGAGAGACCCAGCCTGATGATCCAGTGCTGCCCTGTGTGGTGTAGTACAAAGCTCTACGGCCACTCTGTACCATCAGGTTACCTCTCCCCTTTCCAACACCTTCCCACCCACTTAGCTTACACGATTTTTCTAATCTCACACTCGGCTAACTTCTCGGAATATTACCCCTTTATAATATTTGTACAAACCTCTCATTTCGTCTCTGTATACTCATTTTCTCCAGTTTGTTGATATTTTCCTGTCTGTTTGTTTGTCTAATCATTGAACGGATCAGTGGCTCCTTGTTTTGACAAAGCAGCAGAGACTTTGCAGATTATATGGCTGGAATGTTTGGGGGAAGGCACAAAAACACCAGCTAATGCAAGTATGTTTAGATATACTAATAATCCTCTCTGCTTTTTTTCTACAAGCATGGCAAAACTCCGTTAAAACACACAGTGACAATCTAATTTGTTTATCTACAAGTTTCTCCTAACCATTTTGCCCATAACTCCATTTGGCTGTAAATGTAATATTCAGTTAGGGGCTGTTTTGGGATTTCTCTCCACTGCACACTGTGCCTGTGCTGCACTAATAACATCTCCCTAATTAAATGTTACAGCTTCTGTGAGCATTAATAACCTGAAGACAGAGGATACAAATGGAGGCTTCAGTGTGAGCTCTGACAAAGAGGTTGGACACAAGACTGCAGGCTGGTTCTGTCCCTTCATTGCTAATATACAGTGCATGGTTGATGGGTTCTGGTCATTGTTTGCTCCTGACCATGTCAAGCACAGAGCATTGTGATTTATTTATTTTTTTTTTTTTTTTTAGCAAGTGGTTGCTACAAACTTTCAGCGAAATGGACTGTAATTGGCTGGATCTCACCACTCTTCTCTGGTCCTGTTAGCTTCGCTGTTGCAAACGTGACAGAAAACAGACAAGATGTAAATTCATCTCCTCTGGGAGTTTCAAATACATCATCCACCCTTTTCCCTCTTTTCAGATCCTCTCGTTTTCTCTTGCTGCCTCTAATAAAACCTCACAGTCTCTTTTACAGCCTTTTTGTCCATCTCTTGTGTCATTCTTTGGCTTATTTTCCTCTTGTGTAGCCTACCACAGTGATTAGCTAATCATGGCGATACCTTCTCCCTGTGACTGTGACATTTGTAAACAATGACTCAGACGGACACCAAATGAGAAAAAGCAGACACTTTGTCCACTGGCTGTTTCTATAGCGCTCTAACAAGGTACACTAGGTACATGGCATGTAAAAACAGCTCTAAACCCTTATATAGATGAACACATCATTAATGAAACAAAGCACTTTGGAAGTACAGTAATAAGACAATGAAATAGCACTCAACTCCAGCAGTGCGGAAGCAGATCTGGAAATGCTCTCAGCAGCAAACAGTAAAATTCTGTACGGAGGCCTTCTTCAGATTTGTAAATCTTAGCATGTCAATTAGATGTGTTTTATCAGCTGTGCCGTCCAAAATGGAGCTGCTACTTGAGGGAAAAGTTAGGTTGCCAGAACTCAGTGGAAGACAAGCTACCATCTTGATGAAAAAAAAAACTCAATTATTCTGGATGATTGTGACAAGGCCAGCACCAGTTCGATGAAGGGCGTTTTGAAGAGGCGAGTAGCCATGGGGGGCAGTCTCAATTAGCAGGCTTTCTTTGAGCCTCGGCTACCTTTCTGCTGGGAGAAAGACTTCCAATTTGCTGCCAGTAATTACTCCATTTACAGGAATAGCTTTCCCTATGTAACAGAGAGAATGTTTGATTAGCTGTGTGGGATAAAAGGTCAGGATGTGGCGCTGGCTTTCTGCTGTTGGATCCAGAAGAGGCTAGGTTTGTGGGACGTTGGAAAACAGATCCTTGGAGCCACAAAAATGATCATAGTAATTGTGTGTGTGAATGCATAACTGTATCCATTTGCATATGTGTGAGTGCCTCTGTGTGTGGGGCAATTTAACTGGGCATACAGTACTTGCCTGAGGAAGGACTGCACTGAGTTGTATTCAGCTGGTGCTGCTGGCATGAGACAGGGCTGAACACTGAGCCATGCTGTGCTGCAGAATGCATGGCAGCTGATTGCTACATGTAGCGCTTGTCTATTGCTTTGATCAAGGCTTTTCTTTAGCAAGCCTGAAGCAAAATGTGGCTCCCTGCTCGTGTCTGATTGAGCTATCTGAGATTCAACCATATACAGTTTATCATACCAGATACTCTACAAATAATACCGCATAAGCCCCCATGGACTGTTGAGATTGTAATCAAGGGAGCAATCAGGAGCAATCAATCCTTCTATGAATAAAATCTGAATGCCTGTTCCAGCAATATATTCAGGAAGCTGTTCTGTATACGGAGCTAAGACTTTTCCAATGCCAGCTCAGTTAAAGACACCAGAGTGCAAATATTCTTGCAGTTTAGCCTCTTAGGTTGTCCCTTATATGGCTAATTAATAATGCAGGTGGAGGGTCTGAGACATCTCAGAGGAACATTAAAATATTGCAAAGATATTTACAATTTTGTATTAATGGTGTAATGATGCAGCTATAAAGCAATGTTGGCTTAGGTTTAAATATTTCACTTAATCTGAGGGTTATGTTCCTTTAAAACACTAGCGGATGAAAAAAATATCTGTATTCAGCTGTATTATTTCATGAGACTGAGAACACTGAAGCTCAGGGGGCCTGGTCTGAATCTAACCTCATGGAAACTATGAATGCATCTCCTTATGTTCATTGTGGGTTGAATGGAAGGGCTCTACAAACTATACTTTAGAAACAGCGGATGGACTCACCACAGGGCATTATATGTGTGGTATAGTCAATACAGCCAACTAGACACACTTACTATATTGATTTTCTTTGGCAATCGTTCCCACTGGAAGGACAGATTTTCACCTGTTAACAGCCATTATTGTAGTTAACCACTATTAGGATAAGCCTGAGGCATTAGTGCTGTTTTGTTCCTTGCTTTTGTTTCATACAGTGACCAAGGTACTATTACATGCATGATGCTCAGCCAGGTCTCTCACACAGCACTGTGGCAACCACCATTAGAGGGTATTGTAGGCATTTCACAGCTCAGTGGAGAGAAATCGTTGCTCATGCAAGTGGACACAAATATGAAGAAGCTTTGACATGCACAAACAAAACTCTGCATGCATATGTAAACACAAAAATAGACACATTAAAACACACAAGCTTTGGATGCACTAATAAAACATCTTACAGAGTTCCCACTGCTACAGCATCTAAAATAATTTTACTGTCCTCAGGAGATTTTATTGTCTAACTTTCTAAAACGGTGCGGATGTAAGTGGAACATACAAGGCAACTGACTCCCACATGCAAGCCACATACATCATCTCCATTTACTTTTAATCACCTCGATTGTCAGACTGTGACTGACGTCCCTCTTTATTTGTGCAATTGTTCCCTGCTTGAATTATTGAACATATTCATCTGAACAGGACGTGTTCATTGAACGTAATGCATGCAAGGCTTGATGCATGGGTGCGCTATTGTCCTCCTGAGTTCTCTGTCACTACTATAAAATGTAAAACCCCACATGATCTTCCGTAATCGAAGGCCCACAGGAGCCATTAATAGATTAAACACTCCATGTTGAAAACACACAACTCTGTCTGCTGGCCTAAACCTTGGGGTACAGCCTATTTATGCCATTTAAATAGTTGCCATGGTAATGAGGTCACACTTTATTTAAGCTGATTTTGATCTTGATACATTCAGAAGGCAGTGGGCCTCCATGTCCATCAGCTAATTAATGAATTATGACTCAGAGAAGTAGCCAGTATTCTTAGAGCCAGATGACTCCAGCATCTTTCGGAGCTCAGGCGAGGGCTTGGTTTCTGAGCGGCCTCTCTGCCTCAATCGTAACAGTTCTGCATCATTATGAAGGTGGTCTGTTAATTAGCTGAGGTGTAATTTGGTATTGTATTTTAGCTGTGAATCTGTAGCTGGCTCTATATTTGTGCTCAGTGATGGTGCTTGGTGCTTTCTGCTCCCCAGTATTGTTATCTCACCCAGAGCTTGTCCCTGTAGCCTCAGGGCTTTGCAGCGCTCTACTGCCATCCATGGGTGTGCACAAACGCTGCCATTTCTGCAGTTGGTGGGCATTTTTACCATTTGAACTGATTAAAAATGCCCTTTATAGAGCACACCCACAGGCTAGGAGTGGAGTGGATTTTTTTTTTTCAGATGTTTATGATAAAACACAAGGCAATGTTGGCATGACTGTGTCACAGCACCAAAATCTACACAACACGCATGCCTGTAGATGCTCCACAGCATCTACATTATGTCTTGCAAATCTGGGCCCAAGCATGCGACAAGACAGATAAGATCACTGATGAAAGTGCATGAGCGGGAGACAGAAATAGTATAGGCTAAGACACATGCAGGGTAAAGGAGAAACACATGATATGATGCCATTTTTTTCTCATTGCCAAAGGGGCCGAAGGAAAGCAACAGGGAGCAGGAGAGAGTGAGGGGAGTTAAAGGCTAAATAAAATTCATGGAGAAGGAGAACAAAAGGGAGCGACAGAGAATTGCAGATAATGACACAGCACAGTCGCAGAGAAAATGAGGCTGGCCAATTACTAGAGTGGAAATTATGAGGAATGGAATTGCTGTGAAAATTAATCAAAAAGGATTAAATTAATACAGGTTAAATGGCTGACTTCCTCTCTAGCAAATATTTAATGAAAGCTTGTTCTGCCAACCAGCTCTGTGATTAGACAGTTGATTGGCAGAGCCTGGAATTCTTTGAGGTATGACAGATTGTCCTCATCACTCTCATTATTCCAACCCTTTATTGGGTCCATCACTTTACAAAAGATGGCATCTGACCCGTATGGTGTGAATGGAATTTTAAAGAGTCCAGGAGCACTCCACTCCACACAGCGAAAGCAAATACGTACATTGTTGACCGTGGGCTGTGAGTAAAAGATGAGCCAAAGAGGAGGCAAATATGCAAAGATGAAAGCGTCTTAGAAAAGATATGATGTTGTAGTTTCTTGCATGAGCCTCCATCACTTTAGTTGTTGTACGATCAGCAGGCACAGCATCTATCCAGAATTTTTTATTGGCAAAAATTGATAGTTATTATTATTATTTTAAACATTGATTAATAATCTATGTCTTCATGTGTAATCTAAAATTATTGTATTTTAATCTATCTCTGTAGGACCACAGCTCACACAGTAATGTCAAACAAGTACTTTATATCTAATTTGATTTACACTGACAACTACGAGGACAAATGTGTAAAAATGTCAAAGACTCCATGATTGAACCGTTGAACCTGTTATCTGCTTATGTGGAATGTTGGAGATGACCGAACTAACAAAAGTTGCTCTATGTCTGCTTACTGTTGATGATTATTACATCAGAATACTGCATGTGTTTATTTATTGATCACAGCAACACAGTTTGGGTTATTTTGAGAAGAAAATAGCTACTTTGTGATCATGAGAGCTCAGAGCTTGTTGTTTTAAGATCACACAAAAATTATTCTGTGTTTAGAAGAAAGAAACACAAAAAAAGAATTACACACATGGCCTCTATCATCACCCACTCCGACTGCCTCCAACTGTGTGTGGCCTGTCTCTATTTTGAAAGCACCAGTTTAAGGTTTCGGTGTGATGTTTTTAAAAAATAGGAAGCATGTCTTGGCTCATAAAGGTTAAGAATTGGCTTTCAAGCTAAAGTTAAGGTACATTTTGGCAAAAGGCCGATAGTTCTGATAATAAAAGCTGTGCGGCAGCGGCTGGGGAATGCGTTATGTCAAAATAGAGTCCTTACCAGTGTTGAGTATTGTGTGTATGGTTACTGTCTCAGCATTTTCTGTTACCCTGCTATTGCATAATGCATCACTGAGCACATTTTCAGCAGTCAACCTGCGCATAATGGTGCCACTGAAAAATAAGAAAAGAAAGAAATGTATTGTAGCCATGGTTTTCTTGTTCTTATCACAATAAATTGTCTAGCTTACTTCTGGCATAGCGTTCACAGCTGGTGGCTGTTGTCTTTTTTCTTTATCCAAAATGATGCACCAATAATCACCATATTGAGTGATTTTATTTTTCACTCACCCATCATAATTTTTCTTTGAGCAAGCCGAGTAAAGGAGCTCGGTTAGATACAGATTCAAGGTTAAAAGATGTCTATACACATGTTTAAATCTTTGCTGCCACCCTGTGAATATGATCATTACTGCATTCTCTTTAAAAAGCAAATCGAAGGAAATATGTAGGGATCAATCACAACATTAAATCCAACTGCCTAATATTGTGTAGGTTCCCCTTTTTCTGCCAAAAGAGCTCTGACCCATTAGGGAATGAACAATGGAGCTCTGGGCGTGTCCCGTTGTGTCTGGCATTGGGACATTGGCAGCAGATCTTTTGGATCTCATGGGTTGCGGTGTGGGGCCTGAGTGAATTGGACTTATTCCAGCACACAGATGCCTGATCAGATAGGGATCTGGAGAATCTGGAGGTCAAGTGAACATCTTAAAGTCCTTGTTATGTTCCTTGAACCATTCCTGAGGAGGTTTTGTTTCAGGGCAGGATGGGTTCAGTTTTCAACACTGTTTAGGAAGAGGTGTTTGTCAAAGTAACATCCACATTAATGCCAGGAGCTGAGGTTTCCCAGCAGAACATTACATTGTAATGAGATGATCAATCATATTTACATCATCTGTCAGTTGGTTTAATTTTGTGGCTGGTGGGTATATAATATGACATTACAAAATATAGTTGTCTTTATCCACATCAAGATTGTGGGCAGATACAATTTAAACTTTAAAATATATTAATAGAATTTTATTGTAAAACTGTATATGCATGTAATGTTCCACAGAACACTACAGATATGCCGATTTTGCTTTAAAATATGAAATTATCTAGTTAAGAAACAACAAATTCTGCGTCAAGAATAATTATTGTAATGACAGCACATGTGATAATTCACGCAGCAACTGTGAATGTTCAGCATCCCTCCGAACATTGACAAAACCCTGCTAAGGAACCAGCCTAAGTGTGTCTATGTGTACGCTACCCTGGATAAAATCTTTTTCTTTCCTCACTGAAATCCCTGTTAGACATAGAAAACTGTGACTCTAAACAGAGCTGCCGCATTCATGCTCGCATCTCTCTGAAGCATTCCCACAAAGTGACAGCGACCTGTCACCAGACTCAGTCTTGCTCAATAACATCGACATGCAGCAGCCATCGCTGAGCTGTGTGCCGGGTGGGTTGACTTTGCAGTTCCGTCGGTAACCACATGGGGACAGTCTTGCTGCAAGAATAGAGGGAACCACACTGGCAAGATGATGTGGGAGCAGGCAGGTGAGCTGAGGAAGGCTGACATTTTTTGGATGGGGCTCAGAAAGCTGTCTCTTCTCATATCACTTCACAGAACACCCCACACAGAGGAGCCCATATCACTCACCCAATGTGACTTGTTGGGGAGGGGAGCCCATCCATGGCTGACAAAATGAATAAGTCAGCAGACCAGGAAGAAAGCGAGAAAGGGAGATGACCTGGCCATTTTGTCTGAGCTGGCCATTCCGTCATCATTATGCATGGCTGTTTAGGGCGTAAAATGACACTGCCTGTGGCCCAATATCTCGCCAGAAATTGTTGCGAGGAAATGCTTCAAGGAGAAATTTGAGATATCCTCCAATTTTCATACCCCTTCATACCTCATTCCATCTGGCCTATTGCTGGAGAGATGAGTGGAAAATTCAGTCAGCTATGAGTTGGAGAAAAAAAATTCCTCCACAGGGTCAATCTAGACTTCAGAACACGTCTGACGTCTGTCTTGAAATAAGCTGAAATCAGGCTTGAGACACAGTTCGTGAGGTGAAATGGCGGCAACCTAGGCAAGCGAAGCAGTTGGTATGATATCTGACACTGGCTTACCTGCTGTGATTGTGTTGAAAGCTGAAGCCGGCTGGATTACAGCAGTGCAACAATGGTAAAACTGCATCGCTTAAAAAAATAACATGTGAGCCCCCTTTTTCAAGAAAGGCAGGCAGTACCCATATAAATACAAAGCTTTATATGTGAGCTTTGTATCCAAGGTGTATTGAAAGCTATAATGTGCTTTGAACCATGATTGTAACATTTATATCAACTCATTTTTCATTCAAATGTGCACTCATGTACCAAAGAGTGTCAGTATAATTTTACACAGTGAGTATTAAGAAGACATTGTAGCTGAATATGATTATATGGTTATAGCTCAGGCAGAGTGTCGCTGGTAAGATACTGTAAAAGTGCCGCTACAGGCTGATTTGGGATATGTCATGTAGCAGAATGACAGATGAGCTGTCAGAAGCTGCAGTGGGCAGGAGCACCTGGATCTCTCCCACATTAATACCTTGCCGAACCACCTGCACACATCCACTGATGAGCACCTGCCCAACCTTTAATCTATCCCCTCTATACCCACAGTCCTCTATTCAGCACAGACAGTGTGATGAAATTGCAGGACAGTGTCCTGTGACTAGGATGGCACTCAGGTGCCCTGGGCACTTACATGTCACATAACATAGAGCACAGATCAGCCTTCTGAAATCCGTCTCTCTCAGATCTCCTTGCCTGAGAAACGTGTGCGCGCACACACGCACCAAGATGTGAGTCATAAAAGAGCAGCCAAATGTCAGAGAAAGAGAGAGGAAAGGAAAAGAATGGATACATGCATGCAAAACAGGGCTGGCAAGAACAGAGCAGAGGCTGATTGGGAGGGGATGAGACAGAGAGGAGCCAATGCGCAGCTCTGCATCTTGAGGAAGAGAGGGGGAGAGAGAGGGAGAGACATAAGGGGAGAGTGTGGAAGTGAGAGAGGTGGAAAGAGAGTGAAAGAGAGAGAGAGAGGGAGAGAGAGAGAGAGAGAGAGAGGGAGGGGGTGAAGCTGAGGTAGTCACTCTGAGAGGGAAGGCTCCAGTGTGATGCTTTTGGATGTGAGCTGCTCTGCTCTAGCCGGTCTCTGCCCGTCCATTGACTGAGCCAGTGGTGTGTGAGTCTGGTAACTGTGCTTTACCAGCTCTGGGGGCTCTGCTGCTGCTCAGGCTGAGGCAGAAGCTGACTGGCTGGGTCCCTGCCTAGGCTGTCTGGAGCACAGTGGGGTTGACTGGAGCCGAGGTCTAGGGTAGGGCAGGGTAGGGCTGGCTCTGGGGCCATTTGTGCCGGGGCCCCACAGGAAGCAAACATGAGCGTTCCTATGCTAAAGATCGGGGCAGTGCTCAGCACCATGGCCATGGTGACCAACTGGATGTCTCAGACGCTGCCCTCTCTGGTGGGGCTCAACGGGACCACAATCTCCAGAGGGGGCACTTCAGAGAGGATTGTCAGCGTGCGTATGACTTTATTTGCTTTTTTTACAAGAGTGTGTGCACTGTTTTTGTTTTAGCATGCACATGGAAGGCAGAAAGAGAGAATGTAACAGATGAAAGAGAGTGACACAGCAGAAGGCGGCAGGAGAAAGTGAAGAAATTATACTCTACTGGCATTAAGTTAGCATGTGCTTATATGTTTGAAAACAGCAGCGGAGGGGTTTCAGAGAGGGATGTGCAGATGGGAGTGGGACTGAGAGACTCAAGTCTCAAGGGCTGAGCTGTATTCATAAGAGAGAGGTGATGGAGGTAGATATGCACGTTAGAGCAATGTTTCAACCAAGCATGAATGATGCACATGTTGGTGTGAGAATCACATTAAATATGATGTTGAATTGTGAGCTCATGGTTGTGAGGGATGGTGAGAGGAGAATGCAGTGTGGACATCTGTGGTAAATCATATGTTTTTGCCAGGGAGGTAGAGAGCTTTCCTGAGTGATGTTCAGGCTGATCCCATCTGTCAGTCACCTCCAGGGTGGTCAGATTCAGAGGTGATAGGAAACACTGAGAGGTTGAGACAGTTTTACAGTTTGGAGTATGTCTTCTTCCTCTCTTACTCTGTTTGTCTCTGTTTGTACTCTTCTCAAATAAAACACTGACCTCATACTGAGAGGTCATACTGGCATCGGAGAGGTCTTTAAAAAACAATAAAGCAGTTTAGCTTCAGTTTGTTTATGGCTTTATATTTCATTTTGTGTACCTACAATATTTGTCTTTGTTACACACAAATTAGAAAGTTCTTTATGTTTATCTCATTGTGCTAATGTGAACTAAGACAATGAAAAACATCAAGCAGAGGAATGAATTAGACATTTGGCTCATCAGCGGTTAATTATTGCTTTTGCTTCTATCCTGAGTGCGTTTTTATGGCATCGTACCCATTAAGCAAATGTCCGGGTCTGTTGAAATGACAGAATAAAATTGAACGTCCCAAGAGGTGCACGACCATCTGGATGTGTGTATCTGTGTGTGTACAAGCACATGCTTGTGCACGAGTATGTTTATTTGTTCAGATATATATAATCTGAGTATGGCATTCTTGTCTCAGGAGTGAATGTCCATCTGTGCAAAGAAGACTTAATAATTTATAATGCTTTGTTACAACAAAAATCCACCACTTTATGTCTCCTTAATGTTGCAGTGAAGTGTCAGGTTGAGATGTTTTCTCTAAAGGAAAATACATCTTAGCACCAGGTTATCTTTGTGAAAATGTCAAGCACTGAGCTAAACATATTTTCCTTAAAACTGTTTATCTTTTCTACAGCTTGTACACATGTCAGCAGGTAATTTTGTGTACAACTTCAAAGTGAAATCATCAGTCGTGTCAAAGTATCAGACATGTTTGGCTTATTTACAACACTAAGCTCTGTAATCCTATTGAATACTCGTTTCCCTGGAGGGTATGGCCTGGATAACCATCCGTTTATTTTCTATTCCCACTTATCCTGCTTAGGGTCAAGGGGAATAAAAAATGTTGCCATGTTTCTTTTCACTCAGCTCATTCTAATCAAGGCTCATGACTTCAAGCTTTATCATTTGCATTTCAAAAGACTGGATACAATAAAATATTATACATAATCATGAGTGGATATTTTCTTAGAGGCAACGCTCATTCATAACCAATGGAGGAAAAACGCTGCTATTGAAGTTTATTTCATCAAAGTTTCATCAATACTGATAAGCCAGTTTGATGGTGCCAGGAATTATTACAGTATAACAGTCTGTTGTGATGGGAAATGTCTTTGCTCTGAGACAGGAATAATCTCCCCTAATAAACAATGGCAGTGAATAAAACTTTAATGTAAAACCTCGCCTCAAATTCCCATCGCTATTAATGAGACATTTGCCCGTGATGATCTTAGAAGCAGTCATGACTCACAAATTGTTTAGAGCTCTCATCAAAGACAATCTAGCTACGGTCTTGTGACTCTCCGGTGTTAGCGTGCCAGTGGCGATTGCATGGCTGCTCCCCACCCTCGCACCCATGCATGCTGCATTCCACATTCTCCCAGCTCTGAGCTATTTTCAAAATCTGCTTCACTTGCTTTCAAAGCCCGTCTTCCAACCAGCTGATCCAAGAACACAGCTGAGTGAGTTTATACGCGCCTTTCTGCGATGGCGCTGAGTACAGCACTGCCTGGATCTGTGTACACATCTGGATAGTGCAAAACCATGTTCCTTAATGAGCGCAGAGACCCCGAAACACTTCCATGGAAACTAGTGCGACTATACAGTTTGGTCAAGCCAAGATAAGCTATAGATCTGCCAGGTTGTACACATAAAAATGTCTTATTTATATTCATATAATAAATTTGTTTTAATTAATCAATAAAAAGAGTTTGTATAACGCGTTTCAAAACAGTGTTTACAAAGTGCTGAGTGAAAATACAACAACTATAAAAGATATATATGAAAAAGGTAATTGGTCATCCATCTTGCATTTAGTTATAAAGTCAATGAGATTAAAAAAAAAAAAGGCATGAATCAAAAAGTGAGTTTAAGTCTGTAGTTTGGAGGCTGCAGTTAAAAGCCCTCAAATGACCCATAGAGGGCTGTGAAGCACATTTCAAACAGGTAAGTCTTCTGAGCAGGGCATTACAAGAGTGTGAATAATTCTGTCTGTGTGACAGGCTGGGTCAGATTATAGTGATGTCTCTCAAGTGGAAGAAGCAACATAATGTTCAAAGCTGAAAGAGAGTGCACTTCAAATCTTGAACACAGGTTTAAAGGCCCCCTCCAGTGAAAATGAAGTTCTTCACCCTTCTAGCATATTCCTCTGGTATTTTTTTTTTAATATCCTGGAGGGCGTATCATGGGCATAGTCAGTCGGTGCCATGGCAGAGTGTTGCCACCTTGAAACAGCAGTACATAGATGATAGCTTTAAGAAAATGTGGAATATAGACTTCATTTCACTTCGTAAGAAACCTCAGGAACCAATTCTGTGAACTTGCAAGCTTTCTGTATCATCTTCTTCAGAATTATTTTGTGGCTCGAACATACGCGGCTGAAATGTTACAGCTTACTGCTGTGGAGTAGTTTTACAGTGTTTGGGCTGAGTCGTAGGTGAGCTGGTGAGCGGGTGGATGGAGAAAGAGGTGTAGTGTTACATCTAAGCCTTTTAAAGCATGAGGGGATTATTTTCATTTAAAAAAAAAAACAACTTTCAAATATGTCATTTTGATACATGGAAATTAGTTTTTAGGGGGTTAAATCAATCACCAGTGAGAGTTAGGAAATCAAGGGCTTCCAAATTTGCAAAATGTTAATCACCAAAAATAACAACTGTAACGTTTAGCTGGAAGGAGTTCTGAGCCATCAGTTGCCCAATATCTATTGTTTATTTTAGTATCATTATACTCAGTCTACAAAAAAAAAAGAGAGTGAGAACTTAAGCTGTGAGTCATAAGTATACAAGTAAAAGGAGACATTATCCATGCAAACAAGTTTCACTGGCAAGATATGTCATAAAAATAGGGCTTGTCCTAGAATTGAGCCCTGCTGTATCCTTATGTAAAGTCAAAATAGAATATCTGTTAAAACAGAAGATGTCTCCTTTACTGTAGTAATCATTTCAATCATCAAGTCAGTGCGTGACATCATTAAATCAATCATTATTTCTGAATAATTATATATTTTAGTCAGGCGTACATAAATCATAAACGTACTGGAGTCGTAGCTCCATAATAATGCATTGAAAGACAGAACAGCAGGATGTCTGTGTGTGTATGTGTTTGGTGATGCTCCCTTTGATATCTAAAATAAGAAAGCTGTGAGGCAGAAGAGTGAATATAATATTCTCATCATCAAAAGGGGAGCATGAAACAACAAATGGCAGTGTACAATGAGCCAGGACTCAGAATCTGATTGGGGTCACCTAGCCTCTGTCTGTCAGGATGTGAGACTGTAAACTTTATCGCATCCACTGTGCCGTCCAATAAAGCGGATTGTAAAGATTGATTCTCGGCTATGGATTAAAGATTAAACACAGCTGCACATTTTTATTTGCACACTTTGCTTTAATGTTTATTGTGGTGCTTTCAAGCTAAATTTATTTGAGTTCAGACTCTGACAGGTGTCCTCTAGTGCGTGGTCAATGTGGATTGGTGTGCAGAGCCAGAATCTCTCAGAGAGCCGATCTATATTATTAAATTTTAAATTCCTTTGATACATTAACTAATTATGTGATAGCCTGTGTACAAAGCCGTATTGATCGGTCTGGGGAGTTAGACTTTTGAAATGGTTCATTTGAACTTAAGTCTAAAGCATTGCTTCAGCCTTCAATCAAGAGCAATTTGATGATCTCCCAATTCACACTATTCCTTAATTCATATTTCCACCCTTGAAGCAGTGACTGTGGTACAACAGTTTATAGAGCATTTTCTCGCACAAGCCACCCTGGCACTCTCCAGCCTCCCTCCTCTGTTCAGCAGCAGACGTGATAGAGTTATCTTGTACCCATGAAAAAGCAGAGTGAATGCCAAATGCTTTTCACCAGGGCACCTGGCATGGCGCTAGCAGCCTTCTCCAAAAAGAATAAAATTGTAGCTGCTCACTTGTAAGTGCTGAACGCTGGTGAGTGTCATTTTCTCTCACTTCGCCAAGAGTTCTCAAACTAAGCCCCCCACTTCAGAAACACCCTTGATGCATCTGCCCACCCCCACTGTCATCCAAGCGTGATCCGGATTGGAATAAGTCAGGTGCAGATGGAAAGTGAGCAGGACACCACTCAGAGGGGTGGCAGTCACGGGAGTGATGGAGTGGGAGATAGCGCAAGGCAGCAGGGAGGCAAAAGGAGGCAGCAGGGAGAGGGGCATGATGAGTTTATGAGTCATATTATTGACTGGCAACCATGCTGTGCTGATTGTGGTAATCGGTTTTCCTTGGGAGCAGAAGAGGCCAGATACTTCACTGGGAATCTTTACTGAGTTTTATTTTAAAGGCCAGCAGCTGGCTGGTGCATTGAGCATTGGCTGATTGTTCATTTGAAGAGTGGGGGAGTGTATTTGCATGTTTATCTGTATGCAGTCAATTAAAGCAATAACCACCAAATTTGAAAAATGAGATCTGATTGTTTGGCCATAATTTAGATGGAAATCTGTGTAGCAGAAACAGATGCTTCTAGTTTTTTGGGGACAAGTATTGAGACAAGTTAAGGCATAAAACATTGTTCTGCAAAGGGGAAGGGGGGGTCGAGTAAAGTGAAGCTGTAGAACTTGGATAAACAAAGCTGGCACTAAAGGATGGACATGGCAGAAAGAGATAAATTACAGTATATAGGTAGTCCTTCTTACTTTATTATCCTGCACTCTCAGGCTTTCTTTCCTTGATGCAGTCTTCATTCCTATAATCCTTCTGTCTTTCTCTATACACCGCTTTATCTCAGTCCTGCTGTTCTTACACTGTCCAGCTTCTGTGGTGTTGCAGTGTTCTGCTCACAGTGTAGCGGTCAGCTCTCTCCTATAGCTCAGAACCCACGCCTGATTCTGCCTGTTTGCCCCTTCTGCCTGCTGCTTATGAAAGTTATAATAGACTTCCCGTCATGCTCATAAAGTAGAGAGCTGTAGATTTATGATCTCATTTAACTCTGGCTTTACAGCAGCCAACTCCAGGGTCGGTCTAATGAAACGCCAGAGGAAGTCCATCCTGCAACTCGACAGTGATACCACCAGCTCGATTGTCTAATTGGATAATCCTTCTGAACTTTGTTAATCATTAACTACACAAGAATTCTGAGTTTCTTTGCGCCACAGAGAATCACTCAAGCTATGGCACAAGTTGCTTATTTAGATTTCATTGTGGTTGCCCCTAAACTACATAGTCTTATTATGTAAGTTAGTTCCTATAGGGGATCGGATTTTCCTGCAGCATACAGGAGACAGAAGGAAAAAAAATAGCATCTCTTCTTCACCTCTCTCAGCAGGGATTCACCTAAAGGTGTCATTCAGCATTGCGACTGGGCAGCATTTGAACTAAGCTAGAGGAAATTAGAGCCATTTCTCTCTTCTCTGTCAGCCTTCCTCAAACCACAACTCTTCTCTTTCTGCCTATGAGTGTATCAGTGGCTCCTGCTTTAATCAGTTTTCTCCTGGGAGGATGAGAGGTTGTGGTTGGAAGACATGCCAGCAGATGATGGCTGGGCTTTACGCACCCAAGGCTGTCAAATGTGATGTCATGGGAATGGAGGGAACCCTGGGGTGGTACAAAAGGGGCCAGCCAGAAATCTTAAGGAGTAATTTTCGTTTTTGCAAGCAAGCCCAATTGATTTTTCATTTCTCTTGCCCTCTGCGGTTTCCTGTTGTTTTCATTGCTGCTGTCTTCTTCCTTAATGGGCTTTTGCATGGCAGCCATGTGACAGCTTCAAATCTGGCACTTACATATTCTATTTCATCCCTCACATCTAATGGATGAATTTCTGGGACAGTGAACTGAACGCCTCCTCTCTGCTCAAACCGCCGTCTGTGTCTGGGAGGAGAGGATTATCCCCCCCAAACCTGAAGTGCTCCAGCTAGCCGTCGCTGATAGCATGATGGTGGTAGCACAGGTTATGGTATCATCACTGCTCAAACGTAACACTCTAATGCATGAACTGCCAACTGCATGCAAACATTATTTACCCTCCATTTCACCCTGCACGTCTTGCACGAAATTCGAGATAACATTAGATATTGAGAAGTTTGTTTTTCCAACACTAATGAGATATCTGACACGCCGCATAGCTTGACTTTCCTAAATGAACTAATGTCAATGACCCATTCTTCGTCTACAGAGACGGGGCTTGATCGTATTTACATAAATAAGCAAATGCTCCAAAACACATCTCCGTTTACTATGTTCGCCCTGAGAGATCACTTCCTTATGAGCTATGATATATAGATCTCTTTGCAGCCAACTCAGGCACAAAGCATATAGGGACAAAGCACATTTGCATTTAAGAATTACCTCTTCCCCTCCTGCTCTGTGAACTGCCACTGCTTTGACAATGGGGAAGTTAGTGCAGAATGGATAGGTGGGTGGTAATGAAATTGGAACTGATTCAAATAAGCTCTTAATTTCAGCCCAGCATTTATGAAACATTAATGAAGAGAGGAGAAGATGTGTTGCTGTGAGAGCTCACTGGCTTGGGAGAAGCCCATGAAGAGCACAGCATGAGTTTAAACATGTTGGAAAATGAAGAAAGTATGATAATGGAGCTGACATGCCTCCAATATTAGGCTTTTGAATTTGAACTTATTCCTTTTTAATGCCCACTATGTAAGATATCGTTTTAAAAAACAGTCAGTGTGACACCAACTGTGACTCCCTTTGAAGCTGATAGGGATATGAAAAATTGATGCACACTTCTGCATCCATTCGTAAGAATCTTTCTGAACCAAAAGTGGATATCTGGTGCGTAGGCAGACAACCCCCACATGTATGGATATGAGGTAATTTTATTGAAGCCTGCACATCCCCTCAGAATTTAAGTGGATTCTGCAATTTTAAAGTAGCTAACCTCCACCTGTTAGCACTGTGGGATATCAGCTGTAATGAGAAGCCATTGTTTCCTGCTGTGGCCTCACATCAACTATCTCACACATCCACAGAATTATAGCAGCCATTACATATGCTCTGCAGTTTTGCAGTAAGCATGCATTACAACTGCAGCAAATTCCAAACTAATCCTCTTGGGTGTAGATCAGTAATGCAGCTGCATTTTCTACCGCAGGTCAAAAATGCATGCATTATTCAACACTTAACAACAAGAATTCACATAAGTAGTGTATGTTCATGCTTCACATATATGTGCTATTTTTGTATCATCATCTGATATGTACAGAAATATACGG
The DNA here is from genome assembly GCF_000690725.1 of Stegastes partitus. Taxonomy (NCBI): domain Eukaryota; kingdom Metazoa; phylum Chordata; class Actinopteri; family Pomacentridae; genus Stegastes; species Stegastes partitus. The sequence continues at coordinate 181,061 of NW_007578028.1, forward strand.
GCATGCTGAGAGGAAAACTTAACACGGATGAGCACTCACACATATATGTGCCACAGCAAATCAGAAATCCTGACAGTGAGTGAGATGCAGGCAGGGAAATGGAAATGGGGAAAGAAACCCCCAACCCATGACCCCCCAGGCAGTGGCAGGAGTAAACAGACCATCAGACACAGCTGAAAGAAAGTGGAGGAGGTTGTGCTGTGGAGACGGCCTCCTCTGTCTTGTCCTAACTCCAGGTCTGGCTACTCTAGGCCTCTGTTGTCTCATCAGAGAGCAGCATTCTGATGCTCAATTGCTTAAAAGAAGGAAGACTAATTATAAGAAAGGTGCTGACTGACGGAAAAAAAACACAAATCACTGCAGGGACTGGCTGCACAATGACTCACAAATATTGAAAATACTAAAATGATCATTTAGCCAAAGTGCCAATACGGTCCACTGTGAGTCATTCACATAGAAAGTAGAACATTTAGTCATCCAGCAACATTACTAATGTATGTATGTAATATTGTATGAATAGAATATTACTTATTACTTAGCATAATTAAATTTAAATGCATTCATTAAAGAAAAATCATACATCTACTTAATATGCATTGAATATAATGAAAGAGATAAAGCATAGAAAGAATTGCGTGTAATATGTCATTGTTATGGTTGGCACAGGATATTTAAGTCACTCCCAGAACTGCAGTCTGTTTGCCACAATTTAGTTTGAAGTAAGTCAGATGTAAGACACTCACTCTGAGATGGTGAGGGGAAGAAGAGGGAAAGGTTGTGAGAGCAGGAGCGGCGAGGGAGAGAGGGGGAGGAGTGCCAAGGGATTGGCAGGAGTGACAAGATGTGACAGTGAGCACATTGGCTCGCAGGGTGGTTGCTACTTTACACTCCAATCACACAGTCCCCCCGTCCCCCAAGACATTTTAATCTGATCCCCCGACCCAAGGAGAGACGAGAGCACAGCACTGCTCAGAGGAAAGCAGGAGAGCGGCACAGAGCCGAGCCGCAACATTTTATTTCCTGACTTTTTCCCTCCACTTACGCGGATGGGTCTTTAATTTCATCACTAAAATGGCTGTTGGTTCTCTCATTACACTTTGCTGTATATGCTGACTGTGTGTGGACTCATTATGAATGAGCAGGACGAGCCTTTGCGTAAACTGTGTACTGTATACATGCGCATGTGCTCGCAAGCGCACAGCACTACTTTTGATTGGATTAGTCGGAGAGAGACATCCATCCTTTTAGCCTCACCCCTCCTCCACTGGTAAGGGGCTGCATTATCGATCCTGAACAGCTCCATTTCCTTTCTGTGTCCAAACTTATTAGATGCTCTGCTTTCAGCCAGATCCCTCCTTCTTCCGCTTTTCTTTGAAATCCCCATTTTCCTCCCATTCGTCTTTGTCTTTCTTCATACTCCATCGAGCCCTTACTCTATCCCTGCCAGGTCGCTCTGTTTTCCATCCCTTTGTGTACTTTCAACAAATGTTCTTGTCTTATCTTAATCTACACCCATTTCTGTTTTCTCCCTCTCCTTTATCTTCTGTATGACTCTTTATCCTCCATCTGTCTTCTGGTGTTTTCACTGCTGTGAACACCACCTCTGTCAATCTGATTCCACTTTCTTTATCCTTGTTGCTCTCCAGTTAACACTGCAAATAGACTGCAAGTGATTTTGAGTAGTTTGGGAGATCCGTTGCCATTAATTGCCTTTGGGGAGGAGTAATTTTGACAGAGTTGCAAGGAGGAAAAATAATGCAATGGAGAAATGATTGCTATGCAGCTACTTACGGTGACAGAATGGGCACAACTAATCACGATATGGAACAAATCAAAGACTCCCTTTTTCTCCAAACACTTTCTGTAACACTTTAAAGTATTAGATAAATGCATTGGTTTAGAAATGTTTTATAAGTGAGGAGAACTTTTCAGAATACTGCTGATGCGTGCTGGCAGAATAAACTATCTCGTCCATCCTCATGCATTTTGAAAAGCTTGCTCGGTAGCAGCACATACAAACAACAACCAGTTTCTTTGCTTAGTCTAAGATGTATGTTTCTTTCTGTTTCTTCAGGCTCTCTACCCGAGCCCAGAGGAAGGCTGGCAGATCTACAGCTCGGCACAGGACGCAGATGGGAAGTGTATCTGCACCGTGGTCGCACCAGCCCAGAACATGTGTAACCGCGACCCACGCAGCAGGCAGCTTCGCCAGCTCATGGAGAAGGTGACAGCTGTCAATAACACACTCACTTCAAGACACGACTGTTACCCACACAGACACAAAAATACAAACTGCCAACACCGGCAGTCGTGTCTGGCGCCGTCTGTCACACGCAGGCTGCTGAAATGAACAGTCCTCCTTTACCTCACAGTTGATCAGTCATGCAGATGAACATGACATCAATCGAAAGACTGTTTTTGAGCAAAAGAGTTTCTGAAAGTGAATGTAGCATAAATTGTCTAAATGTGAGAAACATCCTAAACTTATCCATGAAATTGGATTCACTGAACCTCAACCTTGTAATGTTTCTTTCATAAATATAAATCTATTAGTTACAAATTAAGAAAATTAACTGTTTTACAAATTAGTGAAGATAGCAAAAGCCTGGTTTGCATTTTACAGTAAATGCTGCAGTCACCAAATTTTTTTTTCCATGAAAAATGTCAGTCAATATATTTTTATACATTCTTGTGCTGTGTGTGATGAAGAAATAAATTTAATGCCATACAAATCGTGTTCACACACAGACCAGTAAAGCACGATATACTGTTTCAGCAGTTATTTACGTGCAGTCAAGTTTTATTGACCAACGGGGCTCTGTATGCAAATGCAATTTCCAACTAGTGTCTGGAGCATAAACTGACACACATCTGGGCAGAAAAAGAGCAGGTAGAGGACTCCGGCTCACCAGAGATCCACAGCTGCTTGTTGACTCTCCAGATCTGGAGGCACTACACCTGCGTCTTTTCATTTGTATCCACCTGTCTTCTTCGAAATTAAATACACACTGTTCAGCAGCTTACAACTGTTTAATGGGCCACGGTTCAGCGGACCACCAAGCCGCTGTTCTCAGCTCTGCAGCTCATTCATAAAAGAGCTGCCTTCTTCTTCTTCTGTTTTGTTTAGTTTTTCTGTTTTTTTGTGGACAATCAAAACTAGTGATGGCATGAAAGAGAGGGCGGATCCGCGGAGCAAGTGAAAGCCGAGGAGCAGATAAGTCGAATAGAGCAGAAGACAGAGGGGAGCAGACACTGATGTGGTCCTGTGAGGAGAGGTGGAGGTAAATTGAGATGCTGAATAGGCTCTGAGGCCCTGATGGATCAATGAGACACCTGAATTCACATATTGCATTCATTCTCATTCAAGTCTGCCTTTTCCCCTGACAGTCTCTGCCTGCTGCCGTTTCAAGCACAGGTTCATACAGACAAAATCCACACTCATACACACTTAAAAGGAGTAGGCTATATTCCAACAGAAAAGGAATAGCCTGGCAGAGAAACAGCAAAACTTATTAAAGCCATTCAAAGAAAGTAGCTGCATTCCTACTCTCTCTCCATCTCTCTCTCTTTCTATCTATCTGTCTGTAAAGAAATGTATTTTTTCTTTCTATTTATCTATTGACTAGAAAGAAAGTTTAATAGCTTTCTATATTTTGAAGTACTCTCGCTGCTCATAGGTATTTTTTGTCAACTTTCTATAATGACAAATGTTAACATTGCATGCGGGAGTTTCGCAGTAATCACGGTGACTTCTTACAGAAAAGAACATTTGGTAGGTGAGAACATAAAAAACGTGAAATTAAAAAAAATAAATAAAACTCTGTATATCTCAACCTCAAAACTATAAGGTTCAAATAAATGTTTTCGCACAGCAAAACAGTCCATTATATCTATATTTGTGAGACACGTGATGTTATTTGTTAACTCCACGTGAAGAGCATTTTTAAGGGCGTGGCTTGTGTTGTTTCACTGTTTTGCATGTCGCCCCTTAAAATTTATTATTTAAAATAAGAAATTAGCACAGAGTGAAATCCTCATCTCTCTGACAGTCACCAGAAGAAGATTATTCGAGGCTTTACAAATATATTGTTTTCTAATGATTTGCATTTTATTTATACAGTGTGGGTGTTTAGGCTACTCTTTCTGCTTGTAAGACATCAGTTATTAGAGCCAAGAACTCCCATCAAATAATGAGGGCACCAGGGGTCACCACTATTTGAGCTGCACACAAGTGAAAGATGTAAGTACAGAGACTATGTGAGTCGGTGTGGATGAACACATTGTGGTTCCATGCCCATGAAAACACCCTGATTTGAACCCAGAGTACGTGGGAGAACTGTTTGAGTGAACCTGAGCCACAAAATATCAAAATTCTTAGACCTAAAAGCATGAAAACAGAAACCTAGCTTCACCTACAACTTGCAGGTTTAAGATTACAAAAACACAGAGCAGGCCAACAAATACAGAGTGAGCAGGGGGGAGACTCCAGTAACACAAGCAAGGTCAAAGACATGATAAGGATCAAACAGAGAAGCAAAGGACACAAGGCTGGAAAGTTAAGGCACATGGCACAGAGACAATTTGGCAGAAAGAAAATGGAACTGGACCAGTATATACGCTGTGGAGCTAATGAGGGAATAGGGAACGGGACTTCAGGTTAGTGAGGAAGACAGGCAGGTTGTGTGAATAAACAGGTGGAAAGCAGGGCAGGTAGGAGTGATCGGTCTGCAGAGGCAGGAGGGTGAATCACAAAAACCTGAATGAAAGAACGAAGGACGGAAAATCATGACACAAAGGGTGCTTTTGGTCTCCTCTCTTCTTTGCATCCTACCTCCTCTCAGTGAGAATGTGAGAGGTGTTTCCTCACTCTAAGCTCCTCTAGACGCCTCCTCCCTCCTCCCTCCTCATCTCCTTGAGGTGCATTTAAAGAACTGGAAAACCCTCCATGAGAGGGAAGGATTTCCGCATCGCAGGAGGAGAAAGGACACGAGGAAGAATAAGTTAGCATAATGAAATGCACCCAGAAGCTCTCTCTGACAGAATAAGCCAAGGATTCGCTAACAATGTCAAAACTGCCGTCTGTTGAAGAATGTAAAGTAGCCTTGTGCAAAACCTCTGTTAGCTCTCTGTAAAGCCAGACAAAATGACATCCAAAGCAGAGCAGACCCTGAAGGACGGTGGTTCGGGAGCACTGACAGCAGACTTCTGAACACCTCATCCCCTTTTGGCCTCTCCGTCTGACTGACTGAGCTGAGATGAGATACAGTTTGATACGAGGGCACAGTCAGACATACACACAAACACACTTTTTTGGGGATGCGGCTCAAAGTGAGTCACCACACTGGACATGAAGCAGACACACCTGCGAATGATTCCAAATCTGGGACGGTGGGAGTGGGGACAATCTTATGTGACAGGGGAAAGTGTGAAATGCCGAGTGCTTGTGTATCAGTTACTACTACGGCTCAGAGGACGGAGCAATCCCAACTGCTACCGCGGCCCTGGAGGATGGTGACACTGTATTTGTTTGGACTCCAGGCTGCTGGAACATTTTACCTTTACACATTCCTCCAACTGTTCCATATGCACTGCTGTCAAACAAGTTTTAATTGGATGAGAAAATATTTTCTGACCATATATTCCCAGGCTAGTTCATGAAGCATGTGGGAGATGAGCTGGGTGTAGAAAACTGTAGGCTGGACATGAAGTAATTGAGTGGGCTGTCGGAGAGTAGGCAAGTCAGGCATTTGGTGCAAAACAGACTTTATGCCAAAATGTGACCTTTGAGAGTTGGGTCTGTTTTTGTTTTCGTTAGGAGTGATATGAATAAATATCTTTTGTGCACTTGGAGTTTTGATGTCTGTGTGGGTGGGCGTCTGTTTGTGTGGGTAGCTGGACATATGTACACGTGAGTCTCCTATAAGCACGACAGCCTTGTAACATTTGTCAATGTTCGGATGATTTCTGGCCAGTTCAGTGCAACGTGCAGGAGATGAGGGGGTGTATGAAGCAGTAGGCCGGTTATGCAGCAACAGAGTGGGCTGTCAAAGAGTGAACAAGCTGAGTACTTAGTAAAAATTAAACATAGTGCAAAACTGAGTCCTCTGAGAACTGAGATTCAATAAACACCCACTTAACAGGATGTTTGCTCCTCCATGAGGTTCATTCTGCTACATTTTTCTATGTATCTATTAACTTGTGTACACTGTTGTAATCATATAATCATTCTGTGGGTTTGCTGTCCTTATTTGATAGCTATGGCATATTTATAAGCTAACCACCTAAGTGGTACCTGTTGAGTTCTATTGCATAATTTATACATTTATTCTGCATTTCCAGTCATCTATATAGTTATCTATAGATTTCAGACAACTGTGCTGCTTTTTCAACTTCCTAGTGTTTCATCTGGAACATTTCTGCTTTTTGTTTTGTTTTGTTTTGTTTAATTGAGTATATAAATGTTGAAGTTTGTGTTAAATTTTTCAAAGTAAGGGCTTTATTTTTAATTTTATAGACTAAGAAATCATTTAGATTTCAAAAGCTTGCTAACAGTTTATAATATAGCACATGTTGTAGCAAAGGTTTTTTTTGCCCTCATACAGCTTCATCCTACAAGGCACAGAGTTAAAGAGTTCAATTTAGATTTCAGTGCAAAAATAGGGGACAAATCCACAATTTTCTTTTAGTGCCATGTAAGGCTATGCTTGACATGAAGCTAAACCTGTCCAGTGCAGCAAAATTGGAATACTGCAATGAGGAATTTGCAATAAACTGATGCCTTAAGGGTAATCTTTTTTTTTTTTCCATATCCACTTATCCCTGGGTAGCCAGAACTAATCGTAACATAAAACAGGTCTGGAGTTTATTGAAGGGCGAACCTACAGACTGACGCAAAACCCATGCAAATGCTGAGAACATGTGAACTTCATACCTGTGATGACCCATGAGTTGTTGTTTGAACTGTACAATCATTTTTGTGAATGTAATTTTGATTAGATTCAGAATGAGTGGTGACTGCACGCTCTTGGGTATAAACTGAGACAAACTCCTAACTGTTCTTTTATGACTGAACATTACCAAATTAAAATATTGTGTGTTTGTTTGCATGCCCCAGGTTCAAAACATTAGCCAGTCGATGGAGGTGCTGGACCTGCGGACATACAGAGATCTGCAGTATGTAAGGAACACTGAGAGTCTAATGAAAGTGGTGGACGGAAAGCTGAAGGTGGCCTCTGAAAATCCCCGCAGCCTCAATCCAAAGGGCTTTCAGGTAATTGGCAGTCTGTCACCTCCTGTACAGTGGTGTATGTATACAATTGTCGAGTGAATGCAGATTCTTTTGATGTGGCCAAACTTGGCCAGATGCGTTGCAATCTCTTTCACTCTTCACAGACAATAAAATTTTGCATGACTCTCGGTAGACTACCGCATAAACATAGGTACACAAATTCAATCTATATCGGAGTTGTTGAGTCATAGGCACAGAGGAAATCTGAATAAATTCACATAGTCCTGAATTATTAAATCCCTGGGACTAGAAGAAGGGAGTTTTTTTCTCCTCTATATACTTAACATTCTGGTGTCTGCTTGTAGATAACAGGCACATATATTCACATTTATCTTTACCTTATCTCTCTACAAGCTAAGGCTTAGCTGCCATTATCAGTGGGCCTTTTTGTCTTCCTGTCAGCAGGCTGTCCTGCCCAGGTTTTCTCCACATTTCTCACACTCTTACAGATATTAGATGGACCATAAAATAGTTTGATTAACAGATGCCCTGATAAATGCTAAGTATGCCTTACCACTAGGACCATGCCTCAGCACCGGGACAGGCACGAATGACTGTGTTTTGCTTCCAGTGTGTTTTATGAAAGCTATTCCTACGAAGGTAATGAAGATGTTTATGAAATTAGCCAATTTATCAGTAAAGCCTGGGATGGCTAAAATATGCAGAATGGAAAGTATTATACGTCTGTGTTTGTCAGAATGCAAATATCCTATCTAACAATGAGAAAAAACTTCATTGAAAAAAAAAAAAAAGGCAGGATTTGACCAGAGCAGGTTGGTTGATGAATGCGTGCAGCTTAAAGTTGCCGATGGCAGAGCGTGGGAGATTAACGAGAGCGAATTTTCGCGGCATGAAAAAGTGAAAATGAGATTTATGATGTGGCGCCACAGGGCTGAGAGCTGCTCCATCACCAGATTTACGATAAACCTTAACAAGGAGGAAACAGCCCCTCCTGTGGCGGCCACACTTTATTGATACACCTATTTCTCTCTGGAGCCCTCCGCCTTCCACGCAGGCAGCTCGGTTCTCCTGCTGCTTCCTGCACTCCTACCTAAAGACACATTGTTCTTTTCACTTCCAAACACACAGTGAGTCACAGTCCAAGTTTACAAGTTGCAGTGCGTGCTCCTTACTGTGGGTGAAATTTAATCACCCCAAAACAGATGACAGCAAACAGACGTTTGGAAAAATCGAAAGTAATGTCTTAATTAAGTGGCTTTCCTATCCTAAAGAGTCTCCACAGATAGTAAAAAGAAGACGACACAAAAAGCAAGTAGGTGGGTGTTTGATCAGTAAAATGACAAACCAAACAAAAAAAAAACAGGAAAATCACAAGAGGTTGCTTATTGGTAGAGTGCATAAATGTTAGGAGACAATGTGATGTGCAAAGTAGTTAAAAGGAAAGAGATGTGTGCAGTCAAAACGTCAGGAATACACTTATTAAATCTCATTAGCAGTGAGGTGCTAATGGGGTTGAACAAATGAACCTGCACCAGGCTTCGTGAAAAAAACCTGACTGAGGCAAAAGCTGCAAACGAGAAACAGTAGAAGATTGAAGGGCTAGCTCGTCTATGCATTATCTCCTGTAGAGACTAGCACATCCAACCTCATGCCCTGTCCTCGCCCTTCCCCTGGGGTTTAATCTTCACCACCCCTTTGTCTAATTCTCTGTGATAACTATCGCAGGAGTTGAAAGACAAGGTGACCCAGCTGCTCCCCCTGCTGCCAGTGTTGGAACAGTACAAGGCCGATGCCAAGATGATCCTGCGTCTTCGGGAGGAGGTGAGGAATCTGTCCTTGGTGCTTATGGCCATCCAGGAGGAGATGGGGGCCTACGATTACGAGGAGCTGCGCCAGAGAGTCCTACTACTGGAGACCAGGCTGCACTCCTGCATGCAGAAACTAGGTACATTATATATAAGGATGTGGATCAGTGGGTGTGTGGTCATTGTTACTTCATTTGAAACTTATTATCAGATATCAGTTTAGCATTTAAACAATGAGAAGTTTGGCAACAGCTGTGCAGAAAGGAGTTGGTGATTAAATTAGGATGACCAGTGGTCAAGACTCTGTTGCACATTGTCAACATCTCCACTTTGCTCAGAGCTCGAATTATCTGCATAAATTGAGAAAAAATGGCCCAAAAAGACTGAATGCATAATTGATCGCGTTCTCACGTAATGTGTTAGCTTAAACTGATGATTTTACAAAACCCCACATATATAAACTGATGACTTAACAAAAAAAAGACTGCAGTTAGAGTTCAGCCTCTGGCTCATTAATGTTTCGTTGTTGTCTAACATTGAGGTAATCATTTTTAAATCATGCTCACATGCTTATATATTTATATAATTTTCTAAAGTGCTTTTACAAAACTGGGTAAAATAGCAGTGAAAAAGATAGAAGACAGTAATGGAAACAGACAACTCATGAAAATGATGCAACAAAATACACAAGATTTTTTTTAAAAAAATGCATTAGATTAAATATCAGTTGGTGAATGAATCAGTCAGTCAAGACAGTGTGTTTAGTAAAGATCCACAACCGAAAATGTAAACAGGAAGAAAGATTGTTCGAAAGAAAAAAAAAAAAAAACGCTCATGTAGACATGAGTCTCGACACGTTATGAAAGTAGTAATAATATATTTTAAATGCTCACAAATACAACCCCTGCAGTTAAAAACACGAGTCTAAAACTAAGCCTAATGGAACATCAGTTTTCAGAAACACTATACAAGGAAAGTAGAAAAGTGTGATCTATAGGAATAAATGTGTGTGTGTGTGTTCTCCTGAGTGTATAAGCAAACATACCTCCTGACCTCTTCCACTTCTTTAACCCCAGGCTGTGGGAAGCTCACCGGAGTCAGTAATCCCATCACAGTGCGTGCTTCAGGCTCGAGGTTCGGCTCCTGGATGACAGATACCATGATACCGAGCTCAGACAACAGAGTGAGTTTCTCAGTCTTTACAACCCACTTTACTGTTCAACAAACATCGGAGGGATATAGAATAACCAAACATAGAGGACAGCCAAAGTCAACCAAACTCTATCAGTTGCTCAGTAGAAAAAAAACAAACCTCACAGCAGTGCTGTCATGGTACTTCAGTGACTGATTGACTGTTTTGCCTGAGTAGGACTTCTCATGAGCTCTCAAAGAGGAGAAGAGACGGAGAGAGAAATGGGAATGCGAGGCTCAGTCGCTGATGGATAGCATCTCTTTCCCTCCTCCATGTCTTCTTCTGCCACTACAACTCCAGCTGATTAATCACTTCATCATCAGCGGAGAAATGAATGAGTTGTTTGGGCTAAAGTTTTCTAAATCACCTGGGTAATTACGAGGAGTGTGCTGAGATGCTCTGGACTGAGATGATATAGTAACGGTTTCAGCTGATTAGAGATGACGGGTTTGCATGGGCGAGAAGCAGGAAGAAAAAGACGTAAGACAGGAAGGAAAACTAGAGGCACTGTGGGGCATGTGGAGTGAGCAAAATGGGGAAGTAGAAGAGTGGATTATTAACCATCTGTTGGGGGAGAATGAGAACTGATGAAGTTTAAGAGGAGAGATGAGTTTGGCCTTTTTCTTCCCTACAATGAATCATAACAGGCTAAACAGATATTGCGGTCAGAAAAGGTCATTTTCCGTGATTGAATGCCCTGATCTTTGTCTTTAATCACCTGACTTGCTGAGATCATATTAGACTCTTTAGATCAGCCTCTCGTTGTATTAATAGCCAAATACATCAACAATGCCACATCAACATCCGCAGCAATCATTATAATCATATTTGAGAAATGCCATCGTCGCTCAGGAGCCAAACAGACGAGAGACAGAAACTTGGTCTGGATGTGCGAGAGCTTCAGCCTGGCTCAGCTCCTGCATCCCGCTCAGCTCCAGGGACTCATTTAGCAAGCATAGGAGAAACAAAGCTTAATGCTCCATAATCTCTCCTCTTCCATAATTCAGCTGGTGTCCCTCACCACCCCCAACTCCTCCCATACTCTTCCTCTCCACCTCCCCACTGCAAATGAAAAGTGCCTATTCTACACCTGAGATGGAGGCAAAAGCAGGACAAAATAAAAGAAAAATGAACGAGAGCTACTGCTTAGCAAAGCTTTCCTTGATATGTTAAGGACAAAATAAATATCCAAGCCAACTGCGGTTTAATTGAATCAATTAAAAGCTGAACTGTGCCTCAGCGGAAGCACTGAGGGAATGAGATGGGAGATGCAGCCAGAGAGGGGCCATGTCAGTGCAGAGATCCGCTGAGAGTGCTTGAGGAAAAAGATAGAGTTGCTAAATGGATTGATTTTCTGTAAATGTGGACTGGAAAGGGCAGGGAGCACAAGCAGTGGTTGACTGCAAAGCGAAGGCAACATCTTCACTCCCACATACAGGAGAGATCAATATTTCTGAACACACATTCTAGTATGCACAACTGTGTGAAGGCGCACACTCACACTCAAACAGGTGCAGATTATATCACGCACACGCAACATTCTTACTTTGCTCAGGGCATTGCCACCAGCAGTAATGAAACATCACTTACAATGTTCTTGCAGAGAGGTGTTTCAGGCGTAACACAACAACATTCTCCTATAACCTTTAGATTCTCTCATTAGCTCCTTTAGTTTGCTCTCCCTTTCCAATGGGATTCATTTTTCTTCTTTCCACAGGTGTGGTCCATGGATGGCTACTTCAAGGGAAGGCGTGTCCTGGAGTACCGCACGATGAATGATTTTATGAAAGGCCAGAACTTTGTGCAGCACTTGTTGCCACACCCTTGGGCCGGCACAGGCCACGTGGTCTACAATGGCTCACTGTACTACAACAAGTACCAGAGCAACATTATCATTAAGTACCACTTCCGTTCTCGAAGTGTGCTGGTGCAGCGCAGTCTGAGTGGGGCCGGCTACAACAACACCTTCCCCTACTCCTGGGGTGGCTCCTCTGACATCGACCTGATGGCGGATGAGAATGGCCTTTGGGCTGTTTACACCACCATCCCCAATGCTGGGAACATTGTCATCAGCCGCCTGGAGCCCCAGAGTTTGGAGGTGCTGCAGACTTGGGACACAGGCTTCCCCAAGCGAAGTGCCGGAGAGTCTTTTATGATCTGCGGCACGTTATACGTCACCAACTCCCACCTGGCTGGTGCCAAGATCTATTTTGCCTACTACACCAACACATCAAGTTATGAGTACACAGACATCCCCTTCCACAATCAATACTCCCACATCTCCATGATGGACTATAACCCCAGAGAGAGGGTCCTGTATACTTGGAACAACGGACACCAGGTGCTCTACAATGTCACACTCTTCCAGGTTATTAAGACTTCTGGGGACTGAGGGCTCAGACTGATCTACTCAAATAATGCTGTGATCATTGTTCGGGGAGGGATGAAGAAGCTGGGAGGAGATGGGTACAGGTTGTGGGTTGGGGGGCTTCAGTGTATGGGTGTAGACTTTTTTAAAGAATTTCAATCTTCATAGAGTGCTATTATTCACATTCTCATAAAACACTCCGACATTAGCGTCGATAAAGACTGAGCGCTTCTGTTTTTTTTTTTTTTTCTTTCTGTGATGAGTAAGCATGGTTCTTTTTATTTGTGATGAGAAATAAATATCCTCTTTACCATTTATGACTTCGTAATTCATTGTGGCCTTTGTTTCAAATTTTGGAAAAGGGGGGACAACTCTGTGGAAAGACACTGTGTAAAAACACAACTTTAAATGTCCATCCATCCATTAGTTGCACCAGCTTTGTCCTGCAGAGCATTGTGGGTAGTTGGAGAATATCTAGGCCGATATCGGATGAACAGCAGGGTACATCGTAGACATGTTGCCAGTCCATCACAGAGGTAACACATAAAGACAGACGACCACGCATGCTCACATTCACACAATTTGCAAATTACCTTCCGTGCACGGTTTTGAACAGGAAAACCTATGCAAGCACAGGGCGAACATACAAACTCCACACAGAAGAGTCAAAACTGACCAGCATTTTGAGCCCACAACCTTCTTGCTGTGGCGCATCATTGCTAACAACAGCACCAATCGGTGTACTATTGCTTATGTATTTGTTATTAATGCCTCTGTTATTGCTTTTTAAACCTAAGGCATCTGCAAGTGTTTACTCCTTGTTGTTCACTGTCACTAAACTGAGACACACAAAAATGTAAAATATGTGTTTTGAGTCAAATTAAAGCTGTTTTTCAGACTAATGTCTAAAATCTCTAAATAACAGAAAATATGCAAAATGGTATAATTTAAAAATAATTAAAATTCTGGAATAATTACATCTATCTTAGATAGTGAGTGGCTGTCACCACTAAAACTGAATCTAAAATGATGCGGTGACAGCATGTGAATACTGACAAGGCAAACTCTGGGGCTGCATTACACCATATCTTTGAAAACAGATCATTTTTTTTCCATCTAAAAAACCAGGACATACAGTTCTGTACATTCTGGGTGATAAATGTTTCCATGTACTCAAACAGTGTTGAATTTAACTACAACAGCCACCACTTACATTTCATTTTACCAAGGTGAATTGAAAGTGAAAGCAGAACATCTGGTAAAAGGAGCAGGTGGTGGTGTGAAGGATCCAGAGCACACAGACGACGAGAGACAAAATGTAAAACGTATTTACATCTGAGCAGAAAAATGACACTTCGCAGTTTTCGTTCCTTGCCAAGCTCAGTTCTGCTTTAATCTTGTTAGTCACTCTGCTTCTCTCAGGTGCTTTTAGCAGGGAAATGGTCAAACACAAGGGACAGCGCTCACATGAAACTCTCAGACTGCAGACCTTTCATTGCAACGTTTTCATTATACTGAAAATATCCCTGAAGCCATCTTGGCATTTTGTGCTGTATAGAGGACACTTTGGCAAAAAAAAAATAAAGAAAGAAAAAAAAGAAAAGACAACAGCCCACTGTGCTTTTCTTCTTTTCATTTATAAGGCTTATGAGGGTGCATCCTCTCTTTGCAGTTGCGTTGGCGAACACTGAAGACATAAAATAAAATAGGAGGTTCCACTCTTCTTGTCCTGTGTAACCATGGTGATCCTATTCATCCTGGGTGACCTTTCTATCAATAAGTGCTGAGCCGAAGAGAACCCTGATGAGTTCATACACAGTAGTGGCTGACATTTAAAACATAATACACAATGATACAGAGCACACAACAGTATCAGATAGAAATAGTGGTGCTTAAACCACATTGTGTAAGAAAAATAAATGTTATGGAGCTAAAACAATTTCGCTTTGAATGTCGATATAGATTTACTTAGTTAACAAAACAAGCAGTTAATTAAACAGTGACTGAATGTTCTCCTACTGTAAAATTAGATCTACCACACTCTGCTCTCACACTGCCTAAACAAAAAAATAAAAAAGATGATTGGACTGTCCAGTCAGCTGCTTGGAAAAATAATAGCACAACCTATTCTGAATGTCTAGGCAATTAAAAAACATAGCAAAGTGTTGCTCATTGTAAAAAAAGAAGCGTTTCACAGATCACTTTTTACTACAGTCTGGAGTTTACTGTTTCACTAGCACAAAAAGGTAGTTAATGTCAGGCATGGCTGGTCAAGACTGGCCAACAAACCTTTCTCCTTAACAGGGAGCAGGGAAGGAAATAATTACTGCACACAGATAATGCAATCTCTGCACTCAAACAAACTGAAAATAAAGCCAAGAGACTGGAAAGAGGCACTCGTCTAAGAAATATGCAGGAAAAATCTATCCATTCACATCCATATTCTTCTCTCTTAAGGTTTGCAAGTAAATGGATCCCACAACAGACACGAGCAGAACTAACATTAAAATTGTGATCCACTTTAACAACACATTTAGTTACAATAAAAAAGTCACTTTCCCCATCTGTCGTCTTAAACCGTATTGCTGCTTCACTTTTAATTATTTTTCCTGTTGCTGAGAGAGAGACATAAATTCCAATGCTATTAACCAGTGTGTGTTGAATTTTTTATTTGAATTACCACAAGTGTTTGCTGCCAGAAGTATAACCGCTGTCTCTCTTGCAAGGCAACTTTCACAAGCCCCAGTGCGTGTGTTGTTGTGCCAACCAATGCTCAGACAAGGGGCCAGCAAGTGATAGCAATAAAAAACGAGGGGTGTGATGAACAGCACCAAATCATTATGGGTGACCCCATTTGAGTATTGCATCATCGTATCTATGTCAGGATGCATCATCTCCAGTTAAGGCTTACTCGTCAGCACACGGCCCTTGCTGTTGAGCAACAGTATTTGCGTGTCTTCTTCGCTCAGGATCATCTTGACGGTAAGAGAAAAAGTGAACTGAAAGTGGTGGTTATGATTCGGGGGAGCTAAAGTAAACGACTGGAGGAAAGA
Organism: Stegastes partitus; assembly: GCF_000690725.1. Classification (NCBI taxonomy): domain Eukaryota; kingdom Metazoa; phylum Chordata; class Actinopteri; family Pomacentridae; genus Stegastes; species Stegastes partitus. The sequence continues at coordinate 196,728 of NW_007578028.1, forward strand.
TTTATCTGTGAAATGAATGCAAGTGTAGCAAACGTGTTGCCCCACGTGGCTGCATCACTTATTATATGTAGCAAAAATGTTTAACGACATTTCAGAATTAAAATTGCATTCATTTATCAGAGGCACCACTCAGATGTTTTTAAATTGGCCATCTGAGAGAACTTAATGAGGAACATCTTAGATTGAATATGAAAAATGTATCAAATCTACTTGTATTGATCAGTATTATAGACTGTAGTCATGAACTCTGACTTCATTGACTGACAGTTCCCAAACAAAGAAAAACACAATAGAACCAATGATAATTATACACAGAACATTTAACTGATACCACAAGCAAACAATGAACAACAATAACGTAACACACAACAAACAGTAAATAAGTGAATGCAGGTAAACACACTACTTAATTAACAGTAATCGTCCCTGGAAGCAGTTGGTAAAGCAGTGATCAATTTAGAATCATATTAAAATCGAAGCCAGTTGTACTTTCTAAATGCACCCATTTAGCAGAAAGAAAATGACACTTACGTAGCCTTTGTAAGAGGGAGAGGGAAGCTGCTGCAGTTATGATGATCTGCTGGATGACTTGGTTCAGGAACGCAGAGACAGGACGCCACTTTTGCAGAGCTGTCTTGGAAAAGTGTGCTGAAGTAAAAATACAAAGAAACCATTGCATTGTAATAGTTAACTTAAGAAGCCCATCTTTAAGTAGAACATAGACAAACAAAGCCCAACTTAAATTGTAGAAGAGCATGTAAAAAGCAGACAGACCCTATTTTTTAAGCCGGCATAAAAATCCTGAGTTGCATTCCAGTGACTTACCTATACCGCAGGTTTTGGAGACGAATTCAAATCAGCATCTGACCAGTCATGGATGTGTCCATCCCAAGGGCTGGTCTTGAGCTTCACTGTCCAGGAAAGGTCAGAGTCCAAATCCCTATAGAAACCAAATTTAGTTCATTTCTCAAATGTACAAATCCATTTGTTAAATATCTATTATGTGAAATGTGAAATACCATTGCACGTGTGATTAAAACAATATCAAGAAGAGAAGGAAGGATGTTTGTGTATCAGGGTGTGCTTCTCCACAAACACTTCAGATATGAGGTGTTCTTTGATACTGGTTCTGATGACCTGGTGTGGGGATCATCACTCCGGTGATGTTGGATTTCTTTAATTTTGGGATTTGAAATTGTTCAGGTAATTCTTGTGTAGAAAGTTCTGAATGTTCGAAGAAGGAGAAGGTGAAAAGGTCACAGGGGGGAAAGCAATCTTATCTTCACAATTGGTACTTACTGACTATTACCAGGTTCTGGTTGGAGGTAGAGGACGTCCTGTTGTCTCCAAGAGAGCCGTGAGCGGTCATTCTGCGGTAAACATCTGATGTGCAGATGTTCCATTTGGGTGAGAGTTTTGAGTTTCCTGCAAACACAGCAGCTTCATTTTCATTTAAAATGCTTGTTATTCAATATTGAATGAATGAAAATATTGCACAGCCTTTAGTCTTAATTGATTGACCACATTCAGCAACAAGCAGAAACCAGTAAAATGACTGCAAAGCAATAGTTTGGTGTAAGTTAAAATCAGCAGTGTCAGTTCAGCGGATAAGCAGAAAGCGTGGTGTAAGGTTCAAATTGTCGTAACAGTTGAAGTGCAAAAAGTTAGTCGTATAAAATAACAGTGATTAGTTATTGATTTTATGCCACCTATAGCTGCTGCTTATAATTAGACCCACTGGGACAATACTTATCTGAAGAAACGGGAAGTGAGAAAGTCTGGACTTAAATGCACTGCTTAGTTTTCACATAGTATAAAATAGCAGAGTAAAAGTTTAGAGCTAAGCTGCTTGTCATGCATGATCTAACGTAGAAGAAACTGCACTTAGTTTACACTGAAAGACCCTCAGGCATTTCTTCAGTTAAATTTTTCATTGTTGTCGGGGTCAGCAGTGACTTTGCCAGAACATTTCCTTAATGCAGAGCTGTACAGGTCCTTAGGGAAACAATGGAACCAACTTTAAAATTAAAGTTGGCCTGAATAACAAGTAACCAATACTGAATTTTTATTTGCAGGATAACCTACAGAAATCTCTCAGCGCGAGCAGCTTGCATTAATGCAGAGGCGAAATCTGAAAGGAACAAAAGATTACAAAGTGGCGTTGCAGCCTTGATTCACTTAAAGTGGCTGTGAACATGCATTCTCACGTGCACTTGTGTTGATTGAGTGCAGGTGGCAGCAATACAACTGGTTTGATGGAGTGCATGGGCTGGGATTCATAGGCAGGAGCAGGGATACAGACAACAACTCCAGAATTAAGAGGCAAACCCTGTTCCCATTTTAATCATGCAGCCATCCTTGGGAAGAAGGGTTTGTTTTGATGGAAACACAATCATCTGTGTGAGTGCAGCTGGTCCTGAGATACTCCTCTTTGATTAAAGTGTAGCATACAAGCAGAGCACATTTGCATTCTATCCCTTCTACTCATCTAATAGTTACAGATACTTCTGTTCTCTAAAAGGAATGTTCACAAATGACCCCACTCTTGTTTCATATGTCTGCTCCTTCATTCTTTCCTTCACTGTACCTGTTTGCATCACCTTTCTCATTAATCGTACCATCAGTCACACTTGGAACAACTCATCCTTTCCGTCAGATTCACAATAAGCAAACTTTTTCTCAACTCCCTGCCCCTCGAGGTGACACAGAGGCACTCTGAACAGGGCTTTGAACATTTGTTTCCTCATGATTAAACATAACTTGCACACAGTTTCCTTAATTTCCCCCACATTTCGTATTCATGTTTGAACTCAACAGGGATGCAAAAGGTGCCAGGTTGTGGAGATGGAATAAAAGGTTAGCATGAGAGAAAGTCAGTTTTCTCTTCTCACCTCCTCAAAGAACGTTGCTCATTAATTGGCTCTTTAATTGTGTTTTGAACTTTTATTGATTCAGCACCTGCATCCCTAATCTCATTAGGTACTTGCTTTGTGAAGGACAGTGGAATCATTCGAGGCTGCAGCCATGGATGATTCAGTTTTATGACCCTGATGTCCGGACATCGCACACTTCGCTGAGGTAGTAAAGGTTTACCACGAAGCGCTAAACTGAGTGCTCTCTTGGATTCCTCTTCTTTGTAATTATAGTAGGATGCTGCTGGAGGAAAGAGATGAAGGTTTAGCTCTGGTGTGCCGGTAGACAAAAGGGGTCAGGATACATAAATGTAAACATCACAATATAGCCACGAGCAGAAATGAGCAATAACAGTCTGATAAGTCAATATAACTGCAAATAACTTTTAGAAAAAGATTATTAAGCAACAACACATGTCAAGAACTCCAATGCAAGATGCCACAGGATGTGAGAAGTCATTGCCATAAGGCAAAGTGAATTATTTCTTTTTTTTTTTCTCATATTGTCATTTAAATGGGGATGTATCAGAGAGCCATAACATTAAAACCACTTGTCATATTGTGTAGAACCTCCTTGTGCAGCTAGAACAGTTCTGGGGATGTCTGGCACCAGTACATTAGCAGCAGGTCCTGTGGCTTGCGGTTTGGGGCCTCTTTGTCCCTAAACATCCATCCATCCATTATCTATACACCGCTTAATCCTCACTAGGGTCGCGGGGGGCTGACTCAGGATGAAGGCAGGGGACACCCTGGACAGGTCACCAGTCTATCGCAGGGCTACACTTAGAGACAGACAAACAAGCACACTCACATTCACACCTACGGACAATTTAGAATCACCAATTAACCTCAACATGTTTTGGGACTGTGGGAGGAAGCCAGAGAACCCAGAGAGAACCCACGCTGCACGGGGAGAACATGCAAACTCCACCCAGAAAGATCCTGAGTGTCTTCACCAGGACGCAAACCAGCGACCATCTTGCTGCGAGGCAACGGTGCTAACCACCGATCCACTTTGCAGCCCTGAACATCCAGCAGATGCTCAATCAGATTGTGGTTTCGAAGGTTGTGGCACGACTGCATCAACACTGTAAGCTCTTTATCGTGTTCCTCAAGCTGCTAAGGACACATTGTCCTGCTGGGGGAAGCTGCTGCCATCGGTGAGTGTTGTTGTTACCACTGTGATTCAGCAGGCAATGTGGTCGTGCGAGGAACAAGAAACTCACACTGATAATTTCTATTGTCTTTGTGGTAGTGTTATTGCTAATGATGAAATCTAATAGATTGGTTGTTCAGTAGTAAATTTGCTTGCTAATATTGTTTTGAGCTATCCATACTCATTTGGGCAAACTGGATAAGCTTGCTATTAGTTTAGGTTTAGTCTTTTGTCTATTAGTAGCTCCTTCAACCTTTATGTGCTGCCAAATCTTGTGCATATGATAAAAATCCAAGTCTTTCTTCTTGGTATGTCTGAATTAAGTCATGAAAAATAAAACTGTAAAAGGGACCTATGTGTGAATGACAGAATGCTATCACTTTAACAGACAGCAATGTTCGGTAAAGATGTATGAAAAGGGCTTAAGTAAAAGCCACCTGAATGCCAGGACCCAAGGTTTCCCAATACAACACTGCATTGTCACGACATGATCAATGTCATACACTTCACCTGTCAGTGGTTTTAATGTTATATGCTAATTGGTGCATTCAGGCTGTGTTGGTGACAATGCTGAAACATATAATACGACGTCCTTCACTTTCAAGAGGAAGCATTTGCAATACTTTCAGCTCACACTCCTTCCATCGCTCCCTCCCTCCCCGCTTTAATGACTCACACCTATAAGTAAATGTATTCATTTGTAAAAGCAGCAAGCAACATTTAAATTGGTGTCAGTAACAATCTAATACATTACAGCTGAGACCAATTTCTTGAGAGTTAATTACACCATTTGGATTGCTTTCATGGTATGCAGAAATATTTAGAGGTATTTCTTTGTTCTGAATGCTTCCTGTTCATCCGTGCAAGCACAAGCAAGAGCTGGAAATGTCTAATGTTCACCAAAACATCAAAGTCAGGCAAACAGTGTAGTCTAACTAACCGGAGGAAAAGTAATGAGGAGATGAATGACACTTTCTAAAGAAAACATACAATACAAAGTAGATTGTGAGAGACAGAGAAGTAAGATATGATGATTGGGACAATAAAGTGCATACGCCTTTGTGCAGAAAGCAGTGGCATCTCTTGTGGCAGCAAAATAAATCTATGTGACGCTTTTGTTTTGAGTTTCATCTTATGTGGGAAGTTACACTGACAAGCTCAACACAACTTTAATTTTGTGAACTTGCAAAATGAAAAGAGGTAAGCAAACTTATATGCGTAGCAAACCACCAGGGATTCAATTCAATTAAATTTTATTTGTATAGCACAGTTTATAACGTGTCATCTCACAGTGCTAACATAGTAAGGTGAAGACCTTATGGATTTAAACAGAGAACCCAACAATCCAAAGTTGCCTTTGGACTCCCTCTGAACAAGTGGTCAGCAACGGTAGGAAGGAACCAAAAAAAAAATTTTTAAAAAGCCCAATGGGAGGAAAAAGAAAAAAAGCATCCGACAGAACCAGGCTCAGGAAAGTCGGCCATCTGCCTCGACCAGTTGGGGTGAGAGTGGGGATGAGGGGGTGGGGATAGTAGGATAGCAGATGGAGAGCAAGCAACAGAACAGAACAATAAATATTTTTGGGCGTCGTTGAGGTCAGCAGCTGAGAGACGTCCATAAACGTCTGCAGAGAGAAGAAGCGCAGGACCTCGGAGGAGTTAGTGATATGTAATGGAGATGTATAAATGTATGAAAGAGAAGAGAGGAGAGGAGCCTCATTGGAATCCTCCGGCAGTCTGAACCTATAGCAGCATAACTAAGGCACAGTTCAGGTGATCCTGAGCAGCTCTAACTATAAACTTTATCAAAGAGGAAGGTTTTCATAATCTTAGAAGAAGAGGTGTCTGCCTCCCGAACCCAAACTGGGAGGGATCCGTACTACAGTTTAGTTGTTGTGTCTCCCACCACAAGATCCACAGACGCTCTTCCTGTAAAAGTTTTCCTCTCCCCATGAACACTTTGTGCATAAACAGTTCTTTAACTGATCCTGTACATATGTTGTTGAACCTGCAGATACAAAATGTAGCTTACAGTTGCCACTGTGGGTGGTGACATACTGTCGTGTTTCCTTGGCCTATATATAAGTTCAAGTCGTTCTCTTGGCAACATGCAGTTACTGTGCCTGCAGTGTCGGGTGAGAATCACTTGAGAATAGCTGCAGTTCCAAGCAACTTGCATGAAACTGATTATTATTATGTGAATACAGAGCATGTACTGAGTATATTTGGCATTCGGGCTCTGACTTTGTCGCTTCCGAAGCACAGCATGCTCTTGAGGAGTGCCTATGATATAAACATAACAGACATAACCTCCCTTGAGCTTAGAGGTTGATGTTGGGGTGGAGGTAAGGTGTGTGTGGAAGAAAGCTGCTTCACTCTGGATGCTCTACAGTGTCTGCAGCGTCCAAAATGTGATGTCATAAGTGTTTTCATTTTCAACAGTAGAACGAATTGTTCTCAAAAATAGCACAAATCAATAAAAGAAATATCTTGTAAAGACACCAGCGCGGTCCAAAAGCTAAAACAAATGACTAAGTATTATGAACAAATGAATCACTTGATATTTTCACAGGTTAAGCACTGCTTAACCTACTTAAACGGAGAAGCCTCCCAGATGGGGACTATGACTTCAAAGTATGATAATGGTTTTAAATAAGTGCTTTTTGTAGAACAGATTTTGTACAAGGCTCTATTTGTAATCCTGGAAACGCACACTGAAATTACAGCCAAAACAGATCTTACTTTATCAAAAACTCTCAGTGATGCTCCAGTTTGTTTGTCAGTACGTGCCATTAGTTGCAAGCTAATATTTAAACTTAGTACATCATGATGGACGTGTTTATAAAAAGAGTTTGTGTTTACAGGCAGGCTGCAGGTATGTGAAACACCCTCAGTATTAGAAATGCAAGGTGGATCATGAGCAGCAATGGAATTTAAGCAACTTCAAACGCAGCACTCTAAATTAGAAAGTTCAGGCAAAGGAAGTGAGGGGTTGTAAGGGAGACAGGCTGAGTGACAGACAAAGTGAAATCCAGGTTAGGTGAGAAGACTGTCAGATCACAGGCCTTCTATACTGTATGTCATTGAGACAAGATGCTGTTCTCTCCCCCAGAAGATCAAAAGATACGAGGGGGCTCTCAGAAGAGACACAACCCTTTCCTCTCTCTCTGTCCTCTCTGTTCCGCAACAAATGGGGAAGTTTTCAAAAGACAAAAAAAAAGTGCTCTGTCAGAAAACGCCAGGGGCAGTGGCCATGGGAATGGAAATGGGGGGGAGACTGTTTTAGAGACGTGTAGTGCTGTGTGAGTAAAACACAGAATGCACCGAGATTCAATGGCTCATTTCTAAGGAAACTTCCCCAGTGTTTCCACTGTCTCATGGAGTGGACTGCACAGGTTTGAGTCTGAGATTTCTTTTTTTTTTTCTGTTACAAGAACACTGGCTTACATGTTGGCATCTTGGTTTTCTTTAGTAGACATGCACAACTGTGCAGACAGAAGTTACCCTACATGCTGTGTGATAATACCAACTCTACACAGAAACTGCTGTTTCTAATTCACACCTGCCTCACCAGATGATTACAGGTGCCTTCACTTCATATCTGCCCATCCGACAAGGTCATATGTTCTGTTGTCAAAAGCTGCTTTGTGTCGACAGAAGATAGAGCCATATTTACGTGCATAGCTTAACAAAATGGCCACTGGCCAATATAGCAAATAATATGAAAATGCTTACCCAACACACTGGTTGGTTGATTACTTTACATTTTGCCAATGTGAAATTTTTGTACTGGAAACCATCTCTGCTATTGGACGATAGAAAGATATGGACAACACATTATTTCTGGAGCTCCAGATTACCAATAATATACATTAAAGCTCACAAACTCAATAAGGGATTTGCAATAAAACGCTGTAGTTATGAAGATGTTCCTTTTATTTCCATTGTTGGTCTTCCCAGTATGCTCAATATTAAGTTAAAGTCTTAGGCATCTGCCGTATTATGTGATTAGAAGTGTGGCTATAAAAATTGTCTATGTGTAATACAGGCAATACATTTTGTTTTTTTTACTGTGCACATATTTTCCTCTGTAAGAATACCATTCTCTGTTCCTTTAAGCTGTAATCAAATGGTGCGTCTTTCTCGTACTTATTTTTGTTGCTGTTTCCTCTCCCTCTCCCTCTCTCCCTCTCTCTCTCTCTTTCCGCCTACAGTGTGTGCTGAATTTTGCTTCAGGTTGAGACATTTGAGTTCACATTGCCCCCATAATACTATTGTATAATTCATGCCTATAGAATATGTATTCCATTTTAAACACCGCATAAATCTTCATCATGCCCACACATTCATAAAATGATTGCACCATATTTCGCACATGCATTAAAACATATTGAGGTTTGACGTTTAATAAGTGTTTAGGTATTCATTTATGGGGGAAAGCACAAAAGCCTCAAAGTAAAACCACTGAAGAAAGAAATCCATGAGGGTGGATTCATATTGGTGTGATTATTTTTCTTCAGCTTGCATTAGAAAACAAAAATCCCACCACCAGAAAGCCTTTTTTGTTTCTTCTTTTTTTAAAAAATAAATATGCAGCAGCATTAGAAAGTTCCCACCAGGGAAAAGGTGCCATTTCCAGCCTCGAATGCGACGCGACAAGACCCCACTCCTGACACCTCCCGAGCAGCACAAAGTAAAGGTAATTAAAAAACAGTCGCCTCAGCCCCACCCGTCCATAAACAGTGCAGACTGCATGCACCGTGCTACATTAATATGCAAATTGGTGCAAGGGCTGTGATCAGGGTGCTTTACTGATCCAGTTATTAAATTAATTTCCCCAAAACAAGCGGCAAGAGGTGCTGAGGTAGTCAATGGGTTTTCCCTCTCCCTACGCATATTAATGAGCCTTTATCAATTTTACATTCATCACAGTGGGAAGATGGAGGGGGACCGTGCGTGATGGCGCCGCCTCCCCCATGGCAGGCCACCCGCTCTGCAGTCACAGTCATTCACAGGGTCGTCCATCACCAAAGCAACCCAGCGACACAACGGGAGCGGGATCTTCATGTCATCTTGGTGCACTCTTCTCACAATCTGTCTGAAGCTGCATGCACAGCTACCCACTGAGATGGCAGTTTTGCAGTGACATCAACAGGTGATGTCACACAGCAGCCAAAATGCTGCAGTCTCTGAGGAGCGGCACTGTCAAACCGCTAAATTTGCTGGTGATAGTAGGCTAGCAGACTGCAATTCACTGTGAAATGAACACACGTACACACTGCGTGGCTTGCACACAGTATGTGAATGGACAGGGACACACAATAGGAAAAGAGGTCCCACTGGTAGGGCAGTGACACTTTGCGAAGGAAAATGAAAACGACAGGCTACTGTTGTAGTTTGTTGTCTCTTCTGGCGAAAGCACACACAGGGACACACACAAAATGCTCTGCCATCAAACTAGTTTTCTTCAATATGAAAACAACTGACTTCACAACAATCAAATCAGCAAAGAGGAGAGCAGATGAAATGAAGGTTTCCTCCTGGGTGACGTGTGAGAACAATTGGATTGTTTGTTTAACTTGCCTTCTTTTATTTGTGTCTGAAGTGACCTTGGGCAAAGACTGGAGTAGGGGGACATTAGCAAACCAGCAAGCATCGTTATAGCAATTACTAGGAAATCACGGGGCCACGGGGAGCAATTATGTGCTTTGTGTTTACAATCCAGCATAGGAGGGCGATGGGGGGAAAGATGAAGAAGAGCAGGCACTGAAAAAAATGGAGCTGTAGGCAAGTAGGAGAGAGTGGAGCGAGAGTGCTAGATGAGGAGAGGAGACAGGGAAAGAGCAGGAGGGGAGGGGATATCAGCAGAAGCAGCTGATGAGAAGGTCGGCAGTTAGGTGTGTGAGAGCATGAGAGGAGAAGAGGAATCTGAATGGCAGCAAAGTGGACTCGTGAGTGTAATCGGGTGAACAGTGGTGAGAAAAAGTGGAAGAACAAAATAGCCAGTAGCTCTTTTCAAGTCTCTAGAGCATGAGGCAACTTGGAGTTCTAATACAGCATCTTGGGTCCTCCGAGGCATGAATTTCAAATGTTTCTGTGTCCCCTCTCTGGCTACCCACACTGCCAGATGTGAGCGGTGACGAGCTGGCCCGGCGACAAGGCCAAGCTGAGTCTGGGGCTGGGCTGATAAGAATGAGGTGGGGGAGGTCACTGAGCTCACTGTATTGAGACATAACCGCCGGTCAATTCAATTTCCTTAAGGACACAGGAGTCCAAGACGCAATCAGAGCATTTCATATCACAGCCAGGCTCCTCTTGCCCTTTTCCCCAATCTCGGCGGAGAAAGGTAGGATGAGCGGATGAGAGAAAGCACAAAAAAAAAAAAAACGGTGACAGAAAGTGTCAGGAGATAGTTGTCAGCAGGGGTGAGAACTTCAGAGGTTACTGCAATGGCCCAGAAAATCTTAATTTCCTGTCAGTGTTATTGTAACCGGTGATTAAGCTCCAGCTGATCTCAAGAGGGAATGAGGGGAGGAACATCAGAGAACGCATTCACAAACAGATTCAGTAAAGCTTTAGCGCGCAGACAAACAGGGTAACACTGTTGGGATGTCGAGTTCTGTAAAAGAGAAGACTCAGCCTCTCCCCAGCGCTTTAATTATTCATATCAGTGTGTGCTTGACTTTCAGAGTAGAGGAGGAGCAGTATACATACAGGCCACCCAGCAGATCAAACACTACGCTGACTGCAACAGAGGATCCAGCAACAAAGACACCAAACTACCCTCTGATTCAGGAAAAGAAAGAGTGGAGGATGAATGGGAGGAGCTGAGGGAAGGACAAAGTATACAAAGCAGAAATCTAAAATTGACTGGAGATGCCTGTGGACACCCACAGACCTGGAACAAAACAAAAGATTTAAAGTCTGCATTCTCTGCCTACTTAGTGCGGATGTGGGCTCGTTTTTGCAACTCCTAATTTTAGACTAACTTCACCGGCAGCCCTAATGCTGTCAAATGGTCAGTAAGAGTTAAAACCTTTTGCACCGATTGAATCCCTCTAATGATCCTTCAGACAAGATTACTATCAGTGCTGCGGTGATGACTCTATTAAGCCGACCCTTTAGCAGCGGTGGTGCAAAGCGAGGGGACATGATTAAACTGATGGAAACCTCAGTTTTTCCAGACTGTGGCTTCACACAAGTGCTGACTGAACAAACAACAGAGGTCCAGATCTTGCCAAATGGACCTATTAACACTCTGGAAAATGATGATTTACCGGATTTTAAGTATTTAGATTTAGTGTCAACAAAGAGAGTGCCAAACTATTCTCTGCCAAACCATCACATTTCACAAAAGCGGTAAAGAAACCAGCTCAGCTTTCAAATATCTCCTCTGTGTGAAAATGAAATAAATGTGACAAAGCTGGTATTTGCCAAACAAATGCATTGTCATTACTTTGGAAACAAGCAAGCTGGGGGATTTCTTTTCACTGCCTCATATCAGTTTCTTTATATGTTTGAGCATATATGCATCTCTGCGTCTGTGTGTGTTTGTCTAACACTGCAGGAAAAGAGGCGCAAGGTCCATTTGGATCAAGTCTAATCAATTTTGTTGCTGTAGCATGCACATATATATGAAGGAAAAGCAATCCACCAAGTAAATAATCCAACGATAGCTGACACGCCATAGCTCACAACAGAGGAACGTCATTGGAAACGCAGCCTTAGATGCATCATAAATCATGCAGCCGAGGTTAATTCCGTGATTTCAAAATCAATAGTTCGTGGGACTTTGTCAGACAGCACAAGTGTTCGCACGAGTGGGCGGCTGTAAATTCAAGTTGCAGTAAAGAAACCAGATGCTGAGAGAAGCGTAAACAAGCCCTTTGTTGAAGGGGGCGAACTCATGCGAACGAAAGCGCAGCGCCAAAGACGAGAGTGGATGAAGAGGTTGTGATGAGCAGCTGAGCAAGAGAAGAGCGGCTGATGAAATGATTAGGAGTGAAAACAGGCGAGATATGGAATCATTATTAAGCGCCATGCAGCCAGTTGCAATCATTCGGTATATCTGTCTATTTGGATTTTTTTTCAAAAACTCAATGCCTCGCGGTAGAAATCTGCAACCACGTTTATCTCAGCAATCTGTGTGCAGCGGTTTCACATTCAGTGTCCTTATCTCCATGTAAAACATACATTTTTCTGGTCAGATATTTTTTGCAGCATCTACCGCCAAAGGTGACGAAAGGGTCAAGATTCACCTTTTATCGCATTTCCCAATGGCCTGTAGTTCATCCCACTTACTAATAACCCTCCTTCGAAGTATGTAGGACACCAAATGATTATGATTATGCAGCGCAGTGTGTTGTTAGTTCTTGCTGGAGGAAAAAAAAAAAAAAAACAGAGAGAGAGAGATGAGGAAGATGCGAGACAGCCAACAAACTCTAATATTGTCACTCTGATGGGAATCTCTGGAGCTTTATTACCCGACTTCAACAGCAACAACTCAGCTCTGTGGAAGCAAATATGCTGTACAGGTTTTTCTCTTCCCTCTCCTTTTCACCCCGTACCACCATCCTCCCTGCTCTCCTCGTCACCCTCTTCTCTCTCCCATATGTGACTCTCAACATGCCATTTCATCCCTGCTCGGCAAACCCTCTGACTGACTGCTTTATTTGCTTTCTAATATTGTCAGCGAATGCAGCAACCCTTCTGCGGGTCACTGCTTTGAGGTTGAACTTGTATCTCACTTTCTGACAGAAGGAAAAAGAAGGCCAAAATTGAAAGCAGAGAAAGGAATGGGGCTCTTCATGCACACCGGGAGGCAACGATAGAGAGACAGAGGGAGCACAGGAGTGGAGTAGGGGGGAGAAAAGTTTCACAGAAGACCTGCCATTCTGAGGTCTTTTCAAAGTGAAAAAAGAGACAGCCAGTCAGAGAATACTCATACACTACCACAGCAGGTTCTCCACTCTTTTACGGTTTTCCATCGCGCTAAAACGCGGTACCTGACAGCAGCTGACAGGTTCTACAGCAGGAGGCAGTGCAGAAGAACACAGAGCACATGTTTTCTTGCGCATACGTCCTGCATGTGCACATCCATGCATGAAATAGGGTTTACAGCTGCCGACGTGGTGACTAAAGCACTCTGCGAGGGTTATGTTTATGTGCAGTTAAGATGCAGCTGTCATTACGACTTAATTCACATGAAGTTTGACAAGGACGTGATGCATTCTCACCACCATGGAAATTACCATATATATATATATGGTCAATTATATGTGTATATATATGTGTGTGTGTGTGTGCATAGGGCAAGTACAAGCATAGAAGCATACATCTGTGTGATAGGGAAAGTGTGAAATGTGAATGGGGAGCTCTCATGATGAGTGAGAGATTGGGGTCATCCTGCATTCTGATCTTTGTTACAGATGGAGGACGTCTTTCCAAAGGCTGCCACTTTGCAAAGTGAAGCTAGCTATTTAGTCACCACTTTGTCTCCCACACATGTTTAAAAAGAGGCGACATTATTGGGACAGACATCAGAGAAAACAAAGATCTTGAATAATCCCTCAGTTTATGGTGCAGTGAAAAAAAATGTATATTATATTTGACCTCTTGCACATCATATATCATTAATGAAGGAGGGTTGCTTAGGAACTGTATGTTGTTGCAAGTTAAATCCTATTTTCATAGCTCAGAAAACGTAACATATGGACGGGGCCACTAGCTTGGGCGTGGCTGTGAATTACATCTTCCCAACTTTCAGTCACAGCTAAACACATTTACTGCCAGAAGGACAGCAAATTTGGTTTATTATGAGCATTTTTCATTTGCATTTTGCAGCAGTTTATTTAATTTGTTATTTGCAGACAGCGATGAAAGCTGCGGTACACTAAATCACATAACAATTCACCATACCATCCAACAGAAACTTTGTGAGTGCACCACTGCAATCTCAGATTTCTAATTATAGATTGTGCATTTAATTAACATGGCCTCTTTAAATAGGTTTTGGCCTACTTTTCTGTACATATAATAGTGTTTCTTATGTAAGTACCCAGGAACACACACACACATCCAGATAAAGCAGGATCCAGATGAACGGAGAAATGGATAGTTGGTGCTACTATGACTGGGATCTGTGCATCTAGCTCTCCATCTAGGTACTCCAAAGATTTTATTAGCTGTCCTTCAATGTGTCTGTCCCATCACTGGAAATACTAATATTCAAGAACACAGAACAAGACAGCAAAAAGACAAAGAGAAGAGTTGACAGTAATGAGACACAATACAAGGTCATGCATCACAAAAACACTGCGTGAATTTAATTTCAGTTTATAGGTGAAGTGGGATTTTATGAAGAAATCTGACATAAGGTGCTTCACACTTGACAAAAACAGCACAAGCACAAACTCCTATTACTTTGGCCACACAAACAGGCTATAGTGGAATAAAATAGAAATAAAGGCGTCAAGTGTAAAATGAGAATTGTACAGGATATCCCTGGCAATGAAGCAGAGCAACGACCACTTACCCACTTTTCAAGGTATATTGTTAAAAATAAAACTAGACATCTGTATCTATAATTGGACTCTGTATCCTTTCCTCTCTTAGTTCTAAAGCACTGGACTGCCAGACTCTCACTGAAGCAATTTGTGCCGGCATCAGCTGGGATGTCAACAGGGAATAGAATGATAATGAAGCAAAAATACACCTGGATGTTCAAACAAGAACCTCCGGCGACTAATACGGATATGTGATGTTAAACTTCCATTATATCTCATCTTAGCTTTTTAAATGTTTGCTTCAAAAGTGTCTACAAGATGATTTGGCAGACAAATACTGTTTGCTGCCGAGTCACTGAGGCTCATTTGAATTTCAATTTAGCATGGAAGAAGGCAATAAGAAGAATAGGAGCGAGGAAGAAATATAAGGCAGCGAAGGGCAAGGCAGCAACAAGTCCAATCACTCATAGATTAAAGTCATTTGTCTCAGTCTGAGAGGCACTCGTTCAATTGTTCTTTAACTGTTTGCTTTGAAGCAGCGAGAGTATCGATTCATTTCTCTTTACACCACATCAAGAGAGCAGACTAGGACAATAAATAAAATGTTCCCACAAAAGCCCCTGCACAAAGAAAGTTTTATACTGTACCAATCTGTATAATATCACACAAGATTAAAAAGATTAATCCTGCAGCTTCTCATATGGGCTCTGCCACAACTTATAAATTCTATTACTGGAAGGTTTGATACAAAAAAATAAGCCACCAGGAAAGACACAGCACTGTGATTTTATCAAAGAGTTCAGCTGTGTTGAGCGAACCAAGATTGCATCACTGACCCTGTCGCACTGAAATGACAGCATGTGACAAGTGGTCATGTCAGAAATGCACGGACCACTTGGGTTTTACACAGCAGCTGTCAAAGTTATTCTAGTCTAAAAAATCAGCTTTCATCCCTTCAGTCTGTAGTGAGCATAATGCGAACAAATAGCAGGTAAACACTGGATGAAAAAGCAACAGAAAGGATTTGGGCTCCCTGGAGCTGGCAAAGCTCTGCTGCTACAAGGTTTGTCCTAGAGGATGTAGAGAAAATGGTGAGTTTATTTATTTCTCTACAGAAGTGAATCATTGCATTATGGATTCTGACGAGAGAAAGAAACGTTTTGTAACCGTGTGCTGCCGGTGTGCACTAAGGCTGTGTTTGTGTGCATGGCACACATGTGCAGGCCTATAGTTAGCAATTAAGGTGTGCATATATGCGCCTGAGTGAGTAGGAAAATGGAGAGGGGAGAAAGCGAGAGCCAGCAGAGAAGAATTGCTGTAGGAGCCAGCTAAATTGCTGACTCATGTACGGTGGCCAATTACACCCCGGGAACGCCTGGCAGCCCCCTTGTGACTGAGCTGCTGTTTGGGCTTTTCACAGAAATTTGTTATTTTTGAGGATTTTTTCATGTCCTCTTTCCTAAAGCAATGACTGCTGGGGACCAAACTTATACAGTCTAATTGTGTTTTCCAATTAATTTCAAACATTATTGTTGTTTATAATAGCCTGTCACGTTTCTCCTGAACATATTTTTGGGGTGTTGTGCCTTCTTCCAAAATACTTCCACTCATTTTCATTTCTAGAAAATATAACAGGTCTCACGTACACTTCCTTTCCTGTCATAAAAATCCATTCATTTAAGTGTTGCAATGTGCAAGAATCCCTTTTTTGCAAGATAGGGCAGTCTGAGATATTCTCTACAGTGAGAAAATTATAACAGCTGAACAAATAGTTGTTTGGACCTGCAGGGAATGCAAGCATTTCAGGTTTTTCTTCTATAATAGCACTATAACTGCAGGGGGAATACGGCTGTGCATGCATGGAAATAAATATATAAATTACTGGTATGTTTGAAATTGTAAATAGCACTTTAAAAAATCTCAATTAGCTGCAGCTTCAAGCAACACATAATTGGCTTTTGGGAGAGAACATGAAGTAAAAATAGGGGGATTAAGTGTTATCAAAATAAGAGATAATATTGAGGCATAGCAGTGCTATTTCAAAGTTTAAGGTTGACTGGATAAAAATATGGATATAATAGGAAGCCACTTTGGTCCAGGCAACATAATAACCCCAAGCGCCAACTCTGAGTTGGAGTAAATTGCCACAGTAACAACACTGCATTATAAGTCAGGCAGTAAAATTGGGCGACAGTCTCCACATATTGTCAGTGCGGCCAGATAACCAGGCTGTATGCAGTCACCTAAGATGGAGAGGAATGTAATCTGTTGAATGAGACAAAGCTTTAAAATAAAACTCATTTCTTTCCCCGTGGCATTTTGCTTTGTCGGCAAAAATGAGGATTTGCAGTGACTTCAGACACTCAGGGCCACTGGTGAATGAAAAGAGTTATTATTCACATCACAGTATAGTCCACGTCCACACACACACACACACACACACAACACACACAATCGCTAGCTCAGAGAGGTCCCATTGCTGCACTTGCGCTTCCATTGCTATTCTCCTTCTTGGACCTTTACGACTCCCTGTAGCTCTTGGGCTGTGTGGTTACAAGAGGTACAACTATGCGTAACAGCCCCTACATATTCAGGAGACCCATTTAAAGGAAAAATAAATAATAAAATAAAAGAAACAGGGGGGCAGTACGAGGAGTCAGACAGTGAGTTGGCAAATCCGACACATTCACCTCGATCGACTCAGTGACTCCTACACTCCAGACGTAATAAGAACAGGGGCAAAAGCAACACAAAGAACACTCAAATTAGGTCTTTTGTATGAAAAGATCTAATTTGGAGTTAAAAGAAACAGAATTACAGCGACGAAGAAAGTGCTGCTCAGAGTGTCTATTAACTAAGCCACATCATAAAAAAATGTTTTAAAAGATGATACCTGTGTTTTTTTTATTGTACAGTACTGCTGGCATGTATCAAAGCTTTTCGGGTTTTTTCTGGAAGTTTTATTCTCTCTCCAGGCAGCCACAGAGTTCCATTTTTTTAAAATTATGATTTCGGAATGAACCCCGGAACAGAGCTACAACATGACACCTGCTTTAGATTTTAAAGTTCATTATCAAAATTACTTAATGGCATGCTAATGCATTTTTTGGCACAGGCTGATCTGAAGTCTGCGCATAATATCATGCAGTGTTCTCAGTTAAATAAAAGTTGACTAAATGAAGACAAAAATGGTCATTAAAAGTTGTGTGATAGCTACCTTTTAAATTCAGAAGTCAGTCATCTGTAACAGAAGCATTTAAAATCTTTTCCCAAATATCGAAAATGAGCGCGCTTCATTTCTGTGGTGCAGTTACATATCGTAGCTTCCCTTCATTTTTAGCAGGAATCATCAATCATGTAAATCTTTAACGGATTTAGACCCATTTAGAGAAAGTCTATTCTATTTAATTTGAACATTGCTCAGTTATTTTAGACGTTACTCCGGAATTTCTAAGCAAGAATATGATTGTAATAACCACCTCAAATCCCATTTAAAGGTTTCTATGGTTTCTATATTTGAGCTATGAAATTATGCTTTCTGCAGTCTTTCTTGAATGCCTATCCTGTCAGTGCATGTCCCATTTAATAGAGGATTGGCACTATGAGAGTAGTATGAAAAGGGCAAGCACAGTCTCAAAATTGCTAATGCCTTCCTAAAATGAAAAGAATAGAAACATGCGCTATGTTTAAGCTGTTTCCAGAAAAAGGTGTGCGTGTGTGTGTGTGTGTGTGTGTGTGTCCAGTTGGGGGAAAAAAAAGAAAAAGAATAATAGAAGACTATATGGACCTTGAAGGAAGAGAGCATGAAAAATAAGAATTTTGATCACCAACTGATATGATCTGGCTCATGCATTATGAATGATGTAGAGGAGGGCGACTGTCTCTCTAAACCATCTGCAAAAGTAGCAACAGTTAAGAAACTGAAGGGATGAAGAGATGAATTTGCATTTGGGTCTATGGATTAATTTATGGGATAAGCTGGAGTTACTTTCCAGCAGAGGGTTGTTTAATTAATGTCAAGAGGTTTTTCAGATGTGCTACAATAATTCTCATAATTTCCACTGGACCATTTAGACTGCAGTCCCAGCCCTCCTGAGCTTCAAGGCCCTCCCTTCGTACTGTACTTAACATTATCATGTATATTTCTGAGTGAGCACGAGCAAGAGCGGCATCACCAGGGAAACTGCAGTCAATTCAGAGGAAAAATATTACCATGGGAGCAGAAAACTAAATAATTATGCAAAAATGCGATATAAGAAAACACAGAAAGTAAAGCTTTATTGAGACCTGAATTCTAGGCATAGTCTGATGTATTTATGAGATTTTTTTTTCCCCCCTTTTTTTCATTGCAACCACTATTATTATTGTTATTATTTATTCCCCCTTGACATCCATAAGGCACAAGTAATAGTCTGGAGAAAGATGATGTATGTGGAACAGCATGCAATTGCAGCGAGACAGAAACAGGTGTGTGTGAGAGAGAGAGAGAGATAAATGTAGAGCACAGGAGAGAAAAATGTTCCACCCTGTTTGTCACAACATGATGGACCTCACTGGAAACGCAAACTGACAGGCATGTTTAATTTCCTTGCAATAACTGAAAATTGAACACAGTAGATAAACACTGACAAGGCTTTTCATCAACAGTAAGTGCTTATGATTAACCATCAGCTACAGCAAAAACATTAACTTAGGCTGCATGCAGCACTGGAAAAAAAAAACACAGACAACTACGGTGTATTTCTACATTTGCATAATATATTACAGCTCAATATTGCAAATATAAATGTATAAATTGACAGATATAAAATAAAACAATACATTGGGGGATTAAATGCATTTTTTCCACAATGCAATTTCATGTCTGGCAAGGTTTCATTAAAATTCATTGGATTATGTATCAGTAAATATTTAAACTGATTGTTAAATTGACTGGCAATATTTTATTTGTTGATTTTGCATCCACATGAGTATATATTATTATTAGTAGTAATGATAATTGTAACAATACATTATAAATAAGAAGAAGAAGACAAACATGAAAAATAGTCAAATGTATTCATTAATATTTTTTTTTCTGTTTCACATTCTCACCCTTACAAATTCATCAATACATATGGAATATACACACACTGCACTACATTTGGTGGCACTTAGCACTTTTATGTACCAATATGTCAAAAAACCACCAAGACCTGCTGCAGAGACTTTAAAGTATCCCTCCAGCATCAACACCAAAGTCATTATGTTAATTTCTCAGCTCAAGGCAAGCAGGTTTTGTTGCATTAACCTCCAACAGAGTCCCTGACTATAAATTAAGAGAATGGTAGAAATGTAAATTTCATTTAGTCTGTATTTGACTGTACATTTAAATGTAAATGAAGATGCCATTAAATTCTAATTGCAATTCTCTTATGTTATACGTGCATATATTGGGATGTAAAAAGCATTTTCACTTGAAGAACATCAGCTGCAAAGTTGCACAGAGCACAGTCTGCTGTATGACACATGTTTGTATAGCTTCAGATGTTGTAGAGCAAAGACATCTTTGTAAACGGAAAAAAATCGAACAAGTTGTCATCCATTTTGTATAAATCCCTAGATTTTCTTTCTGTTACCAGCGCCATGTGTTTAACTACTCTAGAAAGGATAATCCTAACAAAGTCGATCTTACTGCAAATGCTATGCTGTTCACAACTTAGGAGTGATCTATTTTCTGAAACTGCAAATGCAGATAGATGAAAGTGTTTCAGCTGTTGATGCAGAACACTGAGGAAGATGAATATTTATACAGAGGTGCACATGGGAACACTTCAGTATTGCAGCTGAAAGCCAAAAAATGCAACTGAGTCTACTCCCTTCGTCTGTGAGCCCAAACAGCCCCTCAATCAATTGTCTGCAAAAACCCAAACACACCCGTTTCTTCCCCCTCCGTGTGTACGCTGCCTGTCCTACTCGCGCATCAGAAGTAAAGAATCCACTCATACTTGCTGTGCCTTGAAAACATTCTTTTGAAGAGGCCAAAAAGCCCAATCCATCCATGAGTGTGTGTGAGTAACAGAGAGCCCATGTGATCAGAGGAAATTCACAGCTTGCCGTTTATCCTCAGACAAAAGCTCTGGGCAGAATGAAAGCGAAATTGGAGTGCTTACTGAAGCTGTTGAGAGGGCCCCTAGCCGAGTCACAAATTGCTTTCCTCCTCTCCTCTACACAGCCCTAACATGGCTGAAGCCATACATCAATTACCAGCCACCTCAATGGAACATCTCTGCCACTGCAGTACCTTTTCTGGTTTAATGCCAAATGACTGTTGCATGCACTTCACATCATAGAAGGCAAGCAGGCAATACTGAGAAGGCAGGTGTATTATAAATCTGCTGCCCATCCAAAGGAACTAAGTAGCTGTTGACAGGTTCTGGTTGCATCTCAAGTAGTGGCAGAGAGAGCTGACAAAGGTCTGCGAACTGGAGTGTGATGCAGCTCACTGATTTCACACACTGCCTTGTAGCAGTAATAATTAGGTTTTCAGGCATTTCCAGCATCCCACTTGCCAAGCAGTTTGTGTTTTATGATTGCTCTCTGTGTTCATTAGAATGAAAAAAATAGTCCCGCCACCCCCCCTTTGAACAAGTGTTGCGCTCTTACTCCAAACCCCCCATTCCCAGAAACAACTAAGTTCTGGGCAGTCGTCCATCAGAGTCCAAACACAGAGTTTGTGTTAGAGAGAGAGAGCGGGAGCACAAGTACAGCCATTTTGTCCAGCTTGCTACATCCCAAGCCCTCATCTCTGGCCTGGTTGACTGCCAGACAAACCAGCAATCCCAAGACGCATGCTGGTCTGTCCTCTGCAGCTATTAAAAAAGTCTGGTGAATGCTCCCTGTTTTCTGTGTCATCACTACTGCAAGCTATATCTCCTTTGGCAAATTCACTACTGCAACCTTTGATGTAGTCCAAGCCAGAGCTGGGCAGAGAAGCAAGGATGAAGATATTAAAAATCCGTAATGTATGAGGCAGTTGGAACTGTGTGGGGAGGTAAATGATTGATGGCTCGCACATTTATGCTAAGTTGATTTCAATGTTTTTTTGAAAGCGCAGTAATGGTTCTGGGGGCCTCTGGGCAACCGCACATATTGTGCTTGTATGTATCATGCATCCCTGCATGCCCGTGCAAGAGCATCATAATGGAATAGCAACATGTCTGGGGGGTTGACCAGAGGTCTAAGCACATAGTATATACTAACAGAGATGCCAATTAGCAATTTCAGCAGTTGCTTGTTGAAGCGGCACGATGGAGAGGTCTCTGTTAAATTAAAATACAAATGCGAACTTGCCAAAGGGGGGCCAGAGTGCTTATAAATCACATCACAGCCGCTTCTAGCACTCAGACAGAAGACAAGGCACAAAGAAACAGTTTAAAAGTTTTATAAAGGATAGGGAAGACCAAGTCTTCCTCCAGAGACACCTACAGTGCTAGCCTAAGGTTATAAAAACACGACACAACTTAGGTTCTCACTTTGTGAGGTTTGATCTGATTCCTACACCAGAGACTTTTGTTTAATTGCCGTTCGCATGGGAAATCACTCAGCCCTTGGGCGAATGAGCAGTGCTCTCAAAATTCTGCAGACACTCACAAGCACACACAAATTCACACCCTCATACTCTCAGACTGGTGAGCTATCCAACTCTCATTCAGCTTTTTGGTTTTGTTGAAACATTGCCCGAGAGGAAATGAATTCCTGTAATCCAAACAGTGTTTAATCGAATTGTCCTTTATTTTCTGAATGCCACAACTGCTCCGTAGCTCCTGCTGGTGTGAGAACACAGTTAAGATATAATGGGACTGGAGAAAGATGGCTATATTGGACATGGTGCAAGAAAGACATTTAGCCAAAGGTAAATATGTGCAGGCCACTGAAACTGCACAGTGAAGCCCAAGGGCAGGCGTCGAGGGAGTGAAAACATGCGGCTGACAGCAGTGGTCCAAATTGTATTTATCACCCTGTTGTGCTTGAATGCAGACTATTGTTACACTCTCCAGAACTCATGTCTCTTTGTGCTGAAATAGACGAATTCCCAACTGGGATTGTGTTCGTAAACGGCAAGTTTAGTGCCATTTTAGCTGTACTGAGGTGTCTATTTTAGGGATCTTATTAGTCAGTCATATTTTCCCAATACTTTGTATTCACTGAAACTGCAAGACATTGTGTAAAACCTCTGTTACAGAGCTGCTCTCAATTGACAGACTTAACGCCTAAAGCCAGCCTCAACTCATCTGTGTGCCTTCATAACTGACTTGCACCTCTGTCAGTCTTCCTGTCTGCTAAATTGTCTTCCTATACAAAAACATTATGTTAAGCTAAGGACGGAGCCTGAACTAATTTGTCTGACCTGTTCTCATATGAAGAGATTCACTGTAGCTCCAGTGAGGGTGAATCTGCTCCAGTGTTGACATTTAATCCATGCCAATTTATCACCACTGCAGCCCACCGCAGCAGATCCTACTGGGTGGTATATTGCTTCAGAGTGAACCTCTGGCACTGACAGAGCAAATAGCAGGTGTTTTTCCCTTTATTCCTTTTTGTATGTGCGTGTGGGGGCTGCATGTGTTGCATATGGGTATGAGGTGGGCATGTTCGTATTTGAATAAAAAAATAGCGGATGGTCATAAAAGAAACAATTGTTTGCACCTTTTATAGCTGCATGGCAGCTGGCCAGGTTTGCTGTTGTGAGGAGATACAGTAATGAATCTCTTCAATAGCCTAGGGAGGAAAAGAGCATTACAAAGTTTCTTGAGAGGTTCATTACCATATTTACTGCATTGAGAGATAGTTGATGATCACATGCATAAGGCAATGTAGAAGTATTCATTGCTTGTTTATGAAAGAAGCTCACACCAAGAGGCCAAGCCTAATAGGAGCTGTATGTGTTCACAGGGCTAAAGCTGTCAGACATAATATTTCCCTAAAATCACTGCCGGTATTCAGGGGCATCTTCTGCGTCTCCTGTGATAATAAAAACACAGATTATATTATTTTCTGTCAGTTTCTTCACGCTCCCTGTGCATCATCGTGATTGATTTTCAGTAAATTCACTGCAGGCGGATGATCAAATGTGTGTCTCAGAAAGGTGGTACACCAACAGATTATAAGAGCCTCGGTGTGTCTCCCGGACAAAACCTCATTTAAGATGATGCTGACATTTAAGCTGTCACAAACTGAAAAAGCGCATCGAGTTTATCTTCAACAACACGACGGTACCTGGAGAAAATGCAGAACACTGTCCACACAAAGGAGAACATTGTTGAAGTTCATCTGTAACATTTTTATGTTGACGTACTTGATATTTAAGTTGAGCCAATACTAGCTTTCTCTTCCTTTCAATCTGCTTCCACAGATCTCCACCAAAGAGAGTTATCAAAGGTTTGGTTCAGGGTTATGCTCACCTCATGCTTGTAAAGGGGGAAGATTTGCCAGCAGCTTGGGAGGAAGCTTTGCCTAGAAGACGAACCTGAAAAAAAAAAAATAGACTTTTGATTTGTGATATCACTGTATGAGGAGCAAAACCATAAACCTGATAAGTTCAGTGAGTCTTGTACAGCTAATCTCGCATAGAGGAAAATGAAGCTGGTTTTGCTATATTTGCAGGCAAAAAATATACAGGTTGTGTCATACATTCTACCTTTTCCCATTCTCCAACCTTTGTCTCTGCATCCTCATCCTTCTCTTCCCTATCTGTCTTCTTACTCCCACTCCCAGCTCGGGGCTCTCTGAGGCCCATGACCCATCAGTTCTGCTAAGACCTCTAAGGGCCCATCCATCACCAGAGCAGCATTGTAACCTGGGGATAGATTTCCTCTCCCCTTGCCCACTCATCAATCACCAGGGGCTACTGTGCATACCCAAGCAGGCTGCAGAAGGTGGGAAAGGCCAAGCAATGTCATTCCCTAGGCCAAGAAGCCACTTGCAGAATGAAGGAAAAACTACTACTTTAAACCACTCAGTGAAATGACAATAAAACAATTACATTTATTTTTCTTCAGGTCAGAAAAATAGATCTTGGAATGAAAGAAAAAACTTCCTCCACAACATCTTTGTGCATGTACACTTGAATAGTGAAAATTTAATTGATATTACATGAGTAATATTTGAATCAACAAAAAGCAGAAGCAGCAGGACAACAAACATGACAAGCAGACAGCATTGTTGGAAAGTGTATGCTGGCTCAGGTAGTGCTGCACAGCTTTGTACATGCCCGGGAGCCTTGGCTGAAACAAAGCCAGTGCCCTCAAAGAGTCAAATCATCATCAGTCGCAGTTCACTAGAAGGTCAGCCAAATATACAGGTAGTTCGTGAATCGCACATCACTAACTTGAAAAGGGAGAAACAGGAAATCATTGATAAATTCAGTGAATGGAGGTACTGTAAGGAGGTTCCATAGTGATGCAAAACAATGCAAGGAACAATGAAAGAGGCCCAAGAGATTTGAGAATATGTGTGTGTGGGGGGGGTAATCACTCACACTACAGAGGAACGGAGCGCTGATGCAACAGAGTAGAAAGAGCAAAAAAAGGGGAAAAATTAGAAGAAAAGCAAAGCGAGCGTTCGAGAGATGGAGGTGGAGGTACCTACAGCGAACCATGTTCCCTGTCACCGACACTTAAGACAAAGACGACACGGTTGTGGTTAAGGCTGCCGTCAAGGCGACGTGGAGGAGGCTGAGCACACTGGCTGATGGTGTTGAGTCAGACCGTGCCAGGTGTCCTTTTGACATGCACCACTCCCCTAAATGACTGGTTGGGAGAAGAGCGAGAGCGTGGCTGCCACCAACACCCTTCCAATTAAAACCTCTAATTAATCAGAGCTATTTAAAGAAGCCCATTCATCCCCGATGGCTGGAAGCACGCTGATGAGAGGAAAGATGAGCCGCACATCTTTGCACTGATTTACCTTTTCTCTAAGCTGCCCTTTGGCGTTACTGCTGCCTTTCCACAGCTATGGCGCGCAGCTGTCACAGTCATAACACAATTATAGCATGAAGAAAAGCTGCAACCGAGAATATGCATTTTTTTTCTCATTTACCTTTTTTTATTTATTGTTGTCAGGTCAGTTATAATAAACTGACATTTCACAATACAAATAAATGTGAATGTGGCGGGGTTAGACCAAGGGGGGGAGTGGGGCGTAGGAGGGAGTAATACGTGAGCTGTACCAGTATCTAGACAACCCGACAACGCCACCTGGGGACTCTCACCCCAGGAACTACAAGTCAAATGTGAACTACCACAACTAGTCACACAGGTCACAAAGGTCACACAAGTTCATTTGCTAAGAGAAGACAGAGACGTGGTTCAAATCCAAAGAAATTGCAGTTTATTGAATATTTGGTGGAATGGTTGATTAGTAACTGGATTTCTGGAGTGCCTGCGGGAGAAGCAACCTAAAAGCCAGTACAAAAACAAATCATTGAAATGTACAAAGATATTTATTTAATTAATGTAATTCTGTTTAACAATGAAACTATTTTAAAACAAAGGACACTTCCAGAATAAAATGAACCTGAAGAGGGAGCAAAGTGGATGGGAGCCAGCGGGGGGAGAGAGGTGGTCAATTACTTAAATATCCAGAGGTGAAACAAACCACCAACCACTCATGAGCGCACAGCAATCTGTCAGGACTACCACACCGGTGTAAGATCAGGTGCCCCAGTGCTCTTACCACTACAAGCTGTGAAAGAAAACCACACAATATCCAACCTCCACCACCAGCCGGCAACCTTGTCCACTAGCTTATGGGAATTGTCATAAAACCAGTTTGTTCAATCTAAAATGCGACCACTAGGCTAACATAGCCAAACTAAAACCGGCAAGGACAAAACAGAGGCAACCAAGAGCAAACCAAGGCAAAACAGCAGCTGATAACACCCTACAACACAACAAAAGACATTACATGTTAACAACAGGTTTATAACATGATTATAACATGGTTGTAACAACTACCTTTTAACAGTCACCCTTCTTAACTGCTGAGTAGACTATTCATACCTTGATGTAACAGTCTTTGTTGTACGGATACTAGGGAAATCAGCAACGTCCACATTAAGCCAAGGCAGGCAAGCTTGGCATAAACCTCAACCAACAGACACCAGTACGCAGGGAAGACTGTCAAACAAATGAATGTCACCATCATGAAAATGAATTACAGCTTGAAAACAGTCAAAACCCTGTCCACAATCCAAACAACACACCTACCTCAGAGTCACCAGCAGCCCATGTGGCACTCAAACAGACACAAAAGGGCAGCCACGATGCCACAGGTGCTTCAAATACCCTCAATCAGGGGCTGGGCAATGGGAGGAGCTGACCTACATCTGATGGTGTGTTCAAGGGCCATCTGGAAATACCAAACTTTCCAGACAGATGCTCCCACTACATGAATAAACATGATGCATACCTACTCTTTAAATTCGGATTGAACTATGCAAGTAGAGTAAATTATTAGCAGTATTTCCTTACAATATAAGCAAACAGATAGCATGTGACTAAATGAGCATTGTGACACTTTTTTTTTTGTTAAATTCTTGTTACAGTTACTTAATATTATATGTTTTTAGACATTTTTTCTCTTACTATGGAATTCCACCATTATTAGTCAATGCAAAAGTGACATGCAACACGCCGTCTGTCAACAAACATCACAAACAATTTAGAGAGAAATTATTCACTTTCCGTGTAACAATTTACTCTGTATACTGTTCTTGTACTCTCAATTGAAAATGTAGCTCCTTCATGCTGGTAGGTTGACTCACAGGAAGCAAGCAAGCCTGGGTTTGCATTCTAGCAGTGGAGCCCCCTAGCAGAGTATAGAATAATTGCAGTAAGAAGGTGAAATTGCAGTCTTTCCAACAAAATGATGGATTTCAAAAAATGGCTGTTTGTTTTCCATTTTCACCTTAAAATTACCTCAATATTTCTTTAATTGGTAAATGGTCTGCAGTTATATAACGCTTTTCTACCTTAGTGGTACTTGAAGCACTTTACAATGTTTTTTCATTCACCCATTCACACACACATTCATACATCAATAGCAACAGAGCTGCCATGCAAGGTGCTGCCTGCAACTTCAAGTTCAGTGTCTTGCCCAAGGACACTTCAACTGTGGAGGGGGACCAAACTGCCAACCTCGCGATTAGAGGACAACCACTCTACCACCTGAGTCACAGCCGCCTTTAAGCATAGCCAAGCATTTAAGGATCGCTCCAGTTAATATCATCTCAATCTATTTGCCATAAAACAAAGTGTATCCTACAGCTTTATTACTTTAGGCCTTGTACCTGTTAACAATTTTCCTCCAGCAAGTCAGTTTCCATCTCAATTAATCTACTTACAGCAGAAAATGAAATAAACTAAATTTCTACAAAGAAAGTGCTCCAGGACACTAAGGGAGTCACGCATCTATTTGCCTATCTATTGAACCACAAGGTCAAATCAAGCCAGTCACTACTGTTTACATCCCACAGTCTGCAGTAGCAAATTTGCTTTTTTCTTTTTCCTTTTTTCTTTCAGCATGTGCTTTCTCTATTAGTATGCTACATTTCTGGATTTGGGAGATGTGTTATACTTTGTTATATTATCTGTTGTACAGTATTACAATGTTGGATGTTACGTCTTTCAGGGTTCATTGGACCCCAAGAAAGAATATGTTCAAAATATTTGTTGGAATTCATTATAGACTTTTACACTATGTTAAATACATTTTCTGATAATTTGGTATATTTTTTTGGTTCCAAATGCATGACAAATGTCCCTCTTTTTATATAAAAAATAAATAAATAAAAAATCTTGAAAAAAAAAATAAAAAAACTATACCTGTCACCTAAGCCAAATGGCCTTGGGTCCAAAAGACCCCAAAAGTCCTAAATAGGGCTAAACATGGCCAAAGTTGCCAGTAATGGAGCAAATGCATGGAAAAAGTCATCCCTGTGAAGAAAACATTCAGGCTTCTGAGTGTACAGTCGTCATAGCACAACCATGAAGTACACGCAGTGCAGCTCACACTCACCCTCAGCAGGCTTCCAGAAGCTGGCCAATCAGAAGAAAGAGGGCTTTTGTGGAGGAGCTAAAATGAAGATGAACTGAAAGGCTGCATGAAGGCCCAGTGTAATTATTAACATTTTGTTCATGCTTTCACTCCTGTATGTGGTTTCTCCTTTGGGGCGGGCTACTGGAATATCATTCTGCTAATGGGGAGGTCAGATCAGGAAATGCTGCTATTTGTCATTCTAGAGGCCACGGACAACCCTAATTACATATTTTGTGCTCTGAGTTGGACCTATCAGCACACTGTGTGGAAGGAGGGATAGGCAAAATAACCAGTGCCAAAGTAAAGCAACAATGGAAAAGATATCATGAGATGTGATGAACTCACTATGTATACAACTGGCTGCCACACAAAATGTTCTATCACTCTCAGAATTTCCCCGGGCCCACAGAAAGCATTTCATTACGGTCCAAACTTTCTGCAGTATAGAGGGCGGGAATACATTTTGGCAGCATGCATTTTCTCCCAGTGAAAAGAGCTCATTAGCTTCTGTTGCCCCCAATTGAGCTTCCCAGACAGGATTTCCTCTCATGCTGAATACAAATCCCACCTCTTTCACTCTGATTGAGAGACACCCAAACCCTAACCATGGCTATAACCCTACGAATATCAAGCCTAATTCAAAAATATAACCACTTAATTAGTTGAACTTTTGGGGGACATTGCGTGGCCTTGAAGCATGATGCCTGAGGGGATCAAAGCAGGACAAAAACACTGTCTCTAAAAGAAAAATGTCTCTATCCTTCGCCTGTCCCCTGCATTTTTCTGTTGTTGGTGTGTTGGTTTAGACATTAAGTACAAATGTCTGTCAAGTCTTTATTCAAATGTCTCAGCAGCCAAATTGCCTCACTCAGTTAATCACCCCCATTTGCATGTAAAATTTGAACTCTGCAAATACTTATTCATTAAGTACCTGGCAATTTGACTGAGGAGCTATTAAACTGAATCACCCCCATTACACAAATATGTAACATGTGGTGACCTCTTTTGTGTGTCCTGTAATTCAATTAAAAAACATTAATTCATACAACTTGATGTGTAGAACTTGTAAACTTCTTGAATCTGAAGAGATATTTGCCTAAATTTTAAAGAATATAAAGCACCAATGACTAAAGATGCTCAGTTTTTCTGAGGCAATAAGTAGCATTCAAGGAGAAGATCATAGACTGCATATCAAACACTGAGATCTTCAATACACAGTCTATGGGGGGGAAATAAACTACTGACAATAATGTCTGCTTTGAGTTCTGCTCATTTGGTTACCAGACATGAAAAACTGTAATATTGAGCTTTAATTGAATTTTGTATTGTTCAGTGCATTTTTGTTAAGAACGGAACATGTTGAAGCATGTGCTGAGCACGAGGGATGGTTCATGTCTACAGTTAGAGAACTGAAGCTGAAGCACATACCTCATTTTCTTAAATTCAAGCATATGTTGTCATCACATCAGTTTCCTTCAATTTGACTTTGACGTCCCATAGCAATCTTAATTGTAATCTGGTGACAGAACCACAAATTAGACTCTTGCCTTGGTTTGCCACTTTGAGAGATAATTGATGTATAAGGTTATTGTAAAAACAAGAAGCATATGTGAGTCTGCACTTTTGATTTAGTGTCAAACATGACTGAACTTCTGCTTAGATTGCTTTTTAGCCATCAGCTTATGAAAATATTAAAGAAGTTCTCAGTATTCACTACGTGTCGTGCAAGGGCATGAAGTCAATAGTTTTTAAAAGTTTTCACAGTTTGATAATATTTGTTAAGGTTGATTCATTTAGAAATCATTTACAGCGTAAATCACTTCTTAAAGCGAATCTATGCTGTGGTGTGGCACTGCAGTTTTGAATTTAGCAAAGCTTATTAAATATAATTGCGATTTGGATAGCAGAACCTTAAAATGAAAAGCGCAAAATGCCTCTGCCTTCCAGCTCTTACTGGTGTTGATGTAGTGAAGTTATCTCCACTAATTAATAATATTTTTTTTAAAAAGCATCTCTGTCAAATAGAATGCATGTAGAAAAGTAAAATGGCTGCAGCATTACAAGTCATCATTGATAATCTCTGGGTTTTTAGTATTTTATCTTTTTTTCCCCCCTTGTTTCCTGCATGAGAAAGATAATCATGTCATCGTGAGGGCAACCAAAACCTGGAGAAGTTTTGGTTTATGATGAGCAGATTGCAAGAAATGGCATCATCTTTGTGGTAGACCTCTATCAACATTTCAAGGGCTTTATTTAAATCAGTAAAACACAGTGGCGGTGAAGTCTCATTTGAAATCATTTACCATTTCATGCTTGTGTTACAGCAGGTGGGTCTGCTTGGATTGCACCTATAGATATAGAATAAATAGTTAGAAGGATAGTCTCTCTGCATTGCAAGCTGCGTTGCAAATATAACCTTCCACTGTGTTTTTTTTTTCTTTTCTTTTTTTGGTTTGCTTTATCAGAAAAGTTTGATTACGTCATTGCTACAGACCAAAATAACAGTTTTAACCCTACTCACATGAAACCCAAAGCTTACCCCAACCATCCCTAATCTAAACATAGAGAATTTAAATCACACACATGTCATAATTATATTACTTTCTTAAACATTTCTGTTTTATAAAAGAGAAAAGTTAAATTATGGCAATTTCGTTTTTCTTTTCTTTTCTTTTCTTTCTTTCTTTTTTTTAAAATTAATGCTGACAAAGAAAGTGTCAGCTGGGACTTTTAAAACGTGACTATATTCTGAAAATGAGATTTAATATGTGGTTTTGTGAAGTCTCAGAGGATGAAATGACTCAGTATTACACTGATCATTATTTACCGCTTATAAGGATTTAAGAAAATTTATGTCTGAGTAATGAAGCTGACAGCTGAGTCGTAGCAGTTTTGCGCTATTCCTGGCGCTGCCGGAGCTGAATGCAGGTTTGATGGCAGTGTTAAAATATTTTTGATTGGTGGAGCTTATTAGAGGCTCTTTGGATCCACATGCAGCATGCCACCAATGTGGCAGGGAGGGAGAGGGGGAGCTTCAGCAGAATGGCTATGAGAAGACAGAAGTTGTAAACAGACAGAAAATTGGCCTCAAGCTGTGCTGCAGGAACAAGCATGAGGCAGTGATTAATTTGAGGGACTTTTATTTATTTATCTACAGTAAAGCTACAATTTAAAAAATGTACAAAGCGGTTGCAAAACTTAATTGTTTATTCAGGAATGTCATTATACGTATCACAAAGAAAATGAGTAGGTGCTGCACAAGCTCTGCAAACCTGGAATATTAATTATCCTGAGAATGTCCAACTAATCTTGCAAATTGTGTTTTCAAATTTCTTAATGGTAAAGTGCGATCATACACTATTGGAGTACACAGAGCTGCTGAAAGGCTTAAAGGTTTCCCTCCATCTTTGTCTTTTTTTTTCTGCAACTGGTGGAAGATCGATTTCTTAAATCTTTAATCACCTGTGGTGCAGTCGGCAGAGAAATAATTGGTTATTTTGTAAACGCACCCACCATAATAAACGGAGTATGATACTTCACTTACAGTCTACAGAGACTGACACAGAATACAGATACTGAATTACTGCCAGGAGATGATGTTTACAGTACAGCTTCTATATCAATAATATTATCATATTATTCAACAAACCTGAAAAGATTGTTAATGATGATCAAGTTGTTGGTTAAATTAGGTCTGTGGAGGAAGGCGAGCAACTTTTCTACAATCTTTTGTTCTGCTAAAATAAAAACTAGTATTTGCAGACATTATTTCCTGAAACCACGGCACCGCGTGAACCAGAGCAACCTCTGAGGTCCTGATTTATCTCTTGCTACCGCAGACATGTGAAAGGCACAGTAATCCACCAGTAACCATTTACCATCACCATATGCTAAAATCAATCATCATCAACCTCACACTTTTATGGGGGAAATCCTCTGATTCTGCAGCGGTGATATTATTTCTTATACAAATTCAGAGGAAATATTCACGTATCAAATGCTGAGAAATGTGAATTCAGTCTGGCTTAATAAGAAACAGTAAGTGATCTGTTTTATTCCACAATTTTCGTAATGAGTATTTTTGCTCATTTACACAAAGGCCTAAGTGCATAAGTTATTTTTCTACACTGCTGAAACAAGTAAATGTTTTTTTTATTATTTGCCTAAATAGAGATGTTTTATTAATGAACAAAGATTATACTGAGGGGCCATGTTAAGTAAGAGGCATGTGCCCAAAGGTCTTTCAGCAGGATGGATGTTCCAAACCACAGGAACAGCTCCAGTCATTAGGTGAGAGATAATAGAAATAGTTCAATTAGTGGAAGTAAAGTCAGCTCTGTTATCCGTTTTAATAATACATTATAATGGATGCAAAAAAGCCATTGCACCACTCTGTGTTGGTTTTATACCTCCCAACACGTTTTCTTTTCCGTCCGGTATCAAGCCCTGATCTTTACAACAGGTGCTGCTGGAGTCGATTGGGGTGTGGCCAGGCCTGCAGTATGCCTGAAGTATGAACTCACAGCGTGTCCCACAGCAGCTGCTTTATTCTCTGCTGTATGATCAGAGTGTGTTTCCCCACAAACGTCCCCACCAGGGTGAGCTGAGGTGCCAGGATGCAGTGTTCTCTCCCAGCTGCATGCAGGGGCAGGATGTTGGCTGGATCCAGTGGTCTTATTGAAAAGCTGACCTTTAACGCATCTTGAGAATAAAGGCTTTGCATACAAATGATGATCTGATTCCTCAGTCATCTGGCCAGTCAGTCAATGCCACAGCATGCTGCTGCTGCTGAAAGCTCCCTGAGCTGAGCTCCATCATTTCTCCTGGTGATTTTCAATTTCATTAAAAATATGATAGAATAATTTATTTAAACCTCTTTTTTTATTGTTTTGTTTTTTAAACCAAGTTCACATTCATTGTCTTTCTCTTCACTTGTCTGTCTTTGTGAAAAAGGTGATGTGAAAGTGGGACACATGCCAGTTTGGGGTTATTTAATTACTCATTATAAACACTATGGTTTTCAAGCCAGTGCAATTTAATCAGGTATGCAAATGCATGGCCTATATATTGAAAACATAATTATGCAGTGAGGAGAGTAGATGGCAGATCTATGACACTACCCTAAGAAATGATGCAACAATGCCACCTACTGAGAAGGAGTTGCATGCACTCTATTGATTACCACGGAAACGGCAGTACATTCTGGGCCTTGTTCCTCATTTTATCAAGCTTTTGGAATTTTGCATTGAGCTGTTGTTGTTGTTGTTGCAGGGCTTTCTGCCAAAAACAATAGCAACTTAGAGAAAAAGAACCCTCATTATTACAATGCACTTTAAATTCATCAAACTCATCAATGATTTGGATGTGGCTGGATTGTCTTGCAATTAAGAGATGCATTTTGTAGTTTTCTGGTTGTTTACAACATTCAACACTGTATCCAAGTCACAGAGGAAAAACCTTTCAGAATTCGGCATGTCTGTGCTCATTTGGCATCTAAAAATAAAAGAGAAACCCATCAAATAGCTGATACAATGCAGATGCAAAATTAGAGGCTACTCTGAAAACAATGATTAATATGTAAAGCCATGGCATGATTTGGAAAATAGCGATTTCAATGTGAAATCTGTTAGCAAGCCTGAAAACAGAACCCCCCCTCTGCACTCACTGCCTCATTCATTTAATGGTGCGTGGAGCCACATTTTTCATCCCACTGAAACCACAAATTCATGTTCTCCAGTTTCCAGCTTCAGTTCAAAGTGATGCTTGTTCACAAGTATTGATTTAAATGTGCTGTGAAGCTGAAAATGTATCGACTGGGCTGTTCTTGGGGACATAAACTCTTTGTCACTGGATTAAATAACTTTAGACCTCAAAGTCACAAAAATCCACAAGAAAACTGCACAGACTCTACAAGACGGCCAGATACCATGCTTGTTTAAAATATTTAATTTTTCAAGTCCAGAGATGACACAACCACTTCTAACTTTGAAATGTGCTTTACATTTATTAAGTCTTGGAAAAAAAAGAAAATATCTTAAATGTAAAAATGGTATATACACAATGCTTTTAACCAGAAAGGCACCAAAGACACATGAGCAGTTACTTGATAAGTAATGCTTGTTGCTGGCTCCGTAAAAAACAGGACATGGATCAACTTGAGAAGGTGTGAAGTAAATCCAAATAAAACATAAGTAGCAACAAAATTAGATACTTTTAGTTTTCCTCTCACAATGTAACAATCTTTATTGAAATGGTTAAAAAGCTAATAAGACAATAGTGGTGTTGTGATAGCTAAAATATATATTATTTATTACATAAATACAATGGAGCACATTTTATGTGTGCATTATTTACTCCCTTTTGTGGCTACAGACTGTCCACTATGTGTGCAAGGAGAAAAGAACATCATGAAAACATCCTTAATACAAAGTACAACTTCTGTCAAACATGAACATTTTAATTATACACATTTGTAATAAATTATTTTTAGTACAATGTTCAGGTTGTAACTGTAACAGCTACTGTATATCCTCACTACTGCTAAAGGTCTGAAATGAACTTAAAAAAAATGATATGGCTGTGATTGTCTGAACTTTAAAGTGTTTGTTTGGTCGTGTGTGTGTGTGTGTGTGATTTACCATGGCAGGAGAGCTTTGGACCCACAGTTTGTTGGAAACCAAAAGTAAAGCATTCCCCCCCAAAAAAACCTCATTCCTCCCCTGGGGACACTCAAGTGCTATTAAAGGTAGGAAGTGGCACAGTGGAGACAAATGAGAGCTGAAACAGGTCGTATACTCTAGCTCCAGCGGTGGAATGGACTGCCATGAGTCAGAGCAGGTCAGTTTTGAACTGAAAAAGGTAAACATGTGAGGTAACTTCCTCCTAAGTATTACTGATGTTAAAACTCAGTGTGAAGATGACAGCAGCACTCATCGTCCTCCTCCTCTTAATTCTTCCTCTCACATTCAGAACGAATGCCTCATTAGGCTGTGGAACGAGGCAAAGTTTTGTACCGTAATGGTGCCTAAGATGTAAGCATGACTTTTTTTTTTTAACCAAAATATTATTATGACATAATATCAGAAAATGAAATAACCTTATGGTATAACTGGGACTGCAAAAATGTGCTGTTATCTATGAGAAACATACTGGTAGCACCATCTCTCTGCACAAATGCGCCACCTTATTTAAACCTTTCAGACACTCTGGTGCTCCTGCCCATTAGTGACTGGTCCAATAGGGATAAACTGCATTCAGGTATGTGAAGTGTTAATCCATTTTTCTCCCTTTCCTCATGCGTCTATCATTTGTTAAGGGAGATGGTGACATAAGATGTAGGTATGTAGCCTTCATCCCCATTGTTCCTACGGACACGGGTCCAACCATCCCCTTTGTCCTCCTCTACCACAGCCAGCACCTCCCCTTCCTGCATAGAGATGGTCCCTTCACTGGCACCTGAAAGGGAAAGATTAGATTAGATGATAGCAAATACCGCTGAGTTCATTTTTGCATACAAGTCTGCACAAACCTTGCTCAGTCGAACCATTGCAAAAACACTGACTCACGATTTTTCGTCCATAAATGGTTGTGATCAGCCTTCTTATATTGGTTTGAGAAATGTAAACCGTCCTACTGAAAGCTACATAGACACTCCTGGATGTATTATGATGTTGGGAGAACCTACAGGTTATATTTACGTATAAAATACATGACTGTCCCTGCATCTTTTAACTAATAGCACGCCCTAATTTCCAGAGAACTGTACTACGAAGCAACATTAGTGGGTCAGTAAAGTATGCTGAGCCTAAAGCCAAAGTTTTCAGTGTCATAAGGGTGGTTCTCTTTAAACCTGCTAAATCACCATGGTAATTTATGCTGTACAGCTATCCTGCTTCAGAGGAGATTATGTCCTGAGTTTCGGATATAAGTTCACTCTAAGAAGAGTCACCCTTTAACCAATTAGTTTCCTGATGATTCTCTATGAGCAATACAGATTCTCAGCTGAGGGAATGAGGTACATCTGTAAACCTGTTGCACTGTACATTAGTAATTCTACTGAACGAAGCCGTGCAGCTACAGTATCACACACTGTATGTGCTGCATTGCCACAGATACATACATGCATTCAGTTGGTAATGCAGAAAAAACACATATATGCATTTATACTTGGTCCTGATTTGCTGCCCGATCTGTTTTACACTGCGGCTTCTGCAGCTAATAGAACACAGATTAGAAAATCAATTACACTATTGGCATTTATTACAGAGAATATTCAATCCATAAAATTAATTTTACTTTGATCTTGGCCAAAAGCTAAAGTGATTTCCACATATCCTTCATCATGGGACACAGTCAGACCTTAATGCACTTTCTTAAAATCATGTTTAAATTTATGAAGATTAAAGCTGAAGAGCTCTAATCTGCAGCTGCATGTATCAGGAAAATACATTTATGAACATCCGATTAACATTTTCTACCAGCATTCCAGTCTTCAATCCTTTGCAGTAACAGCGCTTTTTACCATAATGAATATTTATATTCCCCACAGCTCTCCGGAATAACAATCTGTTCCTCTTGACTGAGGTAGGCAGCACACCATTGGCCCACTTCATTCAGAAGAACAGTCACATGACACGTTAAATGTCCCCTTTCATTTGGTCTGGAGAAGAAAGCCATTCTTAACGAAGAAAGCTGACAACCACTGTTGTGATATCGTTGACTGGGGTTTTAGGTTTTGTGAAGCCAGTTTACACAAAGACAACCAAGCTGTGTGAAAACAGCGTCATGGTACAACCCTCAGGTGTTTGTGTGGCTCAAAATACCCCTCCAAAGATGACCCAGATTCTCTGGCTACATTGATACAACAACAATGGTAAAGAACACCTCACAACTCCACTTTATAGGAAGACAACTAGAACAGCTGAAGTTTAATTGAAACTCATCTCATCACACGTACTAGTCAACAGAGTCACTTCACTGTGTGCCTCATCTTGCCAACGTGCTCTTTAACAACGCCGAAAGTCAGTCAGTGAACACAGCCTGTGACATACCAGGGAAGTTGTACATGGCCGTGCATTTCCCAATAGGAGCAGCTAGTTCCTCGTCCTCAAAGTCATCGTCAAACTCAGCGTAAATGGCTTGGGAGGGATCAGGAGTGCTTTCATCCGAGTGAGCGCCGTCAGGGCTGGGAAGAAAACACATCGGTTTTCTGTACAGAGTTAACAACAAACCAGTGTTTTCAAAGCAGAATTCGGTCTTACCTGTGTATATCATGAGCTCCGTTATTGTTAAATGCGTGAGATTTATAGCGCAACGTGTCTCCTCGACCTCCTGCTTCAGCCAGCCATGTCTACAAGATGAAAAGGAGGCGCAGCAGAAAGTATCATCAGTGTTGGCTGTTTTTGAGCGTTTAAAGATACAAATGTTGAGCCATTTTCATTTGTACAGGTGCCACCCCATTAGAAGTGTGCTGAATAGTTATTAGCAGTAGTTCCTGTCTGCGATGCACTCATAAAACATGCAGACAAGGATGAAGAAAACTGCATTATAATATATTAGAATTAACAAATAAGGGCCTCGTAATATGAATAAACAACAGAGGTCAGGATTACCTCATATTTGTTCTGCTCTGCTCTGAGCCGCTCTATATTCTGGGATGTCTGGTTGATTTGGGATGCCAGACTCGCAGGGTCTCCCATCTGAGGATTTTTCTCATAAACATCTTTCATCTTTCCTAGTGCTTCACTGAAAGGAGAAAGAAAGAAAAACAGGAACAAGGGGGGGGGAGAGGGGAAAGTGACTTTCAACAGAAACCAGTTCCCTGCAGAGCTCAGGGGTGAGTAAACAATTCAAACAAACAGATGTCAGAGGTAAGTACACTGCATGAATATTATATCCACACTCCCGCCAAAGAAGTTCCAACAGAGACGGTTATTAACACGCAGAAGGATGCCCACATATGCACAAAAACACACACCTCTGATCTACTTCCTTTTGCAACTCTTTGCAAATTTCCTCTAATTTCTGTTGTAACCTCTTCCTGCGCTGTTCCGGGGGTAGATGGGCGAAGTCCTCTGTCACTGTAGGCTGTAAGAGGTCACAGGAAGGGTGGGTTAGCACTGAACTGGTTCTCACACGCACACAGTTTCATAATGGAAGTCACCATGGTGAGAGAGGAATACAACCGAAGGGGGACACCAAGCCTGTGGTTTGAGTTCAGCTCAGGAAATAATGTCCAACTGACAACTACTTTCAAATCTCCTTCTTTTACATTTGGTTGGTTTCGTTTCCATGGAAAGCTACAGTACATCAGTAAGCTGAACACAAGACCACCACCCATGGACCAACATTTTAGAATTGCATTTTTTTTCAACTTAAAGTTTATTAAATGTAGTTTTAATGGCAAGAGGTGACACCAAAAAAGAGCACAATTTCAAAAGCGAGTTACTGAGTGTTCGGTTTCCTCTTGTGACACCAAGCATCAATCCCTTCCTCCACCACCAGGTGGCCACCTCTTCAATACAAACTCAGCTGGACAAGCTTTTTGCCACAAAACATGATGGATGCAGCTTGTTCAGTCTGTGGATTACAGAAACGTGTAAAGGGAAATTATAATGGCGTGAGTTGTTGTAAAGGAAAGGTGGCCATCTTTATGTGTCAAACAGCTGAGACCCCCCCACACCAGCTTTGTTGTCCATATTACCATGATCCTCTCTGGAGTAAACTTCTGAGGGGAAAAAGAAACAGTACGTGTATATGAAAACAAAAAATAAATCCAAAAAGCCTTAAATGTGCTTCTTCCTTTCCACTCCAAAAAGAAATTCATTTCATATTTTAACGTACAGAAATGTTAAAAATACAAACTGTAAGATCAATACTGCATTTCTTTAAAAATGTAAATCCTCTCATTCATCTGAGGAATTCAGTGACTCTTGCTTAGGCCTGAACACAGGATGATGAGTGAGGCCTTATGAGTGGAGGTCTCCTGGCACCCGAACCGTCTCCTCTGGTGACTCACCGATCTCCTGAGTGTCCGGAAGGAAGAGATTCTGGGTTTGACTGTCTTATTGATCTCCTTCAAACAGTACGACAGGGGGTCCCGGCCAAACTTGGGGGAAGGGGGTCCGTTAGCAGGTGACGGGGCAGGGGGTGTGGAGAAAGGACTGAGCGTGGAGGAAGAGAGCTGGGGTGGGGCAAGACCAAAGTACCAGCACCCAACAATGAGGTATGCAGGCAGAGAGTGGTGTATTGGGGGGGAGGGGGAGGGGAGGAATAAAGGAGAAATTGGGAAGACAAAAACAACAAGGTGACAAGGGAAAGAAAAAGACACCGTCAACACCTTAAAGCACACCACAAAGCCAGGAAGACAACACTGGAGCAAACCCAGCCACGAGCCCAAAGAGCATGAAAGCACAAACACAAAACTGTCTCTTTGGCGCTCATAAACACAGACATTAAAAAAAAAACACACACACACAAACTACACGGCAAGCAAACCAACCACAGCTCCCACACTGGTGCCACAGCAGCCCAACACCTGGGCAGAGTGAGCAAGCCAGCAGTCGAAACCACATTTATATTGATGAGAGTTGAAAAACGTGGCTCTTATAACAACGTATCAACATCTTCAAATCATAAATAAAACGACATTTTCCTCCCCATGTTCAGTGCAGACAAAGCTTTACAACTACAGATTGCTCAGGATTTCTTGTGTTTGCTATGCTCCAGTGGGCTAACTTGTGATATAGATCTTTTTTTAGATAGCCCCAATTTCAGAGTTTACAAAGCTGTGTAAAGTTTGGTTGCAGCATTCCTGAGTGTCCACGGTACAAAAAATGGTCAGCTTCTTCATTATTACCATTATAAATGACAGATATCATTGCTTAAACTGTGAAAACAAGACCCGTGTTGTAAAGAAAAAGTCAAATTCAATCATTTGGATTCAGTGCAAAGAAAAATCATCATCATGGCTCACCCAGTAAAAGTCTGTATGAGTGTGACCTATATAGATAAACTATCAACTCATACACCAGTACAGCTGTTATAAATAGCCTGCTTAATTACCACAGTGGGATGGTGGTATATAGATTTTTGAGGCTTGATGAATCCCCCGTGTGACCTATCAGAAAGAGGTTAACTTGAAAACACGCCCGGAGTGAACTGCGCAAAAATCTCTTGATGTGAGCCGCACATCTTTGTGGAGAGGTGGGGGTGGGATCTATTAGCTAAATTACACAGGAGGTTGATGGCTTCTAGTCTTCAGTCCTGAATATCTAAAACAGCCCTACAACAAGGTCCCCTGTGTAAATACCGAGAGCTGAAAGTACAACACTGTTATTATGTGAGCATCTACTGCGTAGGTGCTACTTTTCTTAAGAGTTATGGGGATCTAAGTACAGGAGAGCAGTTAAGAATGGGAATGTTTAGGAGCCAGACATAAACCAAGAGCTCGGTCAAGCCGATGTAGTCAGCCTCCTATTCATACTGCTCAGGCCTAATTGGGAGAGCATGACTGATGACACAGAGCGCTGTGCCACACACATACACAGAACAGGGAGAGCGCAGAGCAGAGCACAGCCACCAAGACATGCAGGGAGAAGAGAGGTGCTGAACAAGCAAACACTGCAGGGAGGAAAGAAGGGATCATTTAGAGCTGGGACTGGAGGAGGGGGACCATTAGCTGGTTAGTGGTCAGCCACTCATATCACCAGTTTAAATTTGGATCTCAGCAAGAATGCTCCATTGAGATAACATTCATGATTCACAACTTAGTGAAGCTCTTCTGCCCCAAATAGATACTAAGGTGCAAATGTAAAAATATCAGCATTAACATTTAAAGCATAAATGTGTGTTTGAACAGGATCCAGTTTTTTTTTTTCTGACCGGGTAAACCTGGTATCATTCTGATGCTGGTACAAAGATTTTATTGTGATGTGACACATAATGCCAGGTTCTG
Organism: Stegastes partitus; assembly: GCF_000690725.1. Taxonomy (NCBI): domain Eukaryota; kingdom Metazoa; phylum Chordata; class Actinopteri; family Pomacentridae; genus Stegastes; species Stegastes partitus. Next base: position 238,334 of record NW_007578028.1, read on the forward strand.
GGCAGTATAATGGAAGCAGTGTGTTTGTGGATGCCTGTAGAGGAAAATTCAATGTTGTTTGGGTCCCGTGCTGATGAAAGTACAAGCACAGCAGAATGCTGACTGCCAGTTGACCTATTGCAAACCACACTGCAGCGATAGGGAGGGTGTGGGGGGGGTCAAGGTTTATTCACTCACAGCCAGGGACAGAGTCATGCAAGGGACCATTTCTAGAAGTGTTGGGGTGTATGTGAGTTCATGTATAATATAATGAAAAGGTTCATGCATTATGATACTGAGCTTTAGAGATGAAAAGGCTGTGTGTGTTGTTGCAACCACGGGTTCACTATGTGTGCTATCCGTTGGGAATTTCCTGACTCTGCCATGCAAGGAGTCACCCACTAATATGACTGACTGCAGATTTTAAAATCACTAATGCATGGGTTAGCTAACTCATTCACCGCACAACTTCCACAATCCAAAAAAACCACATCCGTTAATGTGAGGCCACGTCACTCGGCTAAATTAACAAAATGTGCTCTGCTTGAGAGAAATGTCCTACCTTACTCCTTTTGCTGAAAAGCCAAAAGTTTTTGCTTCTGTTCTTCCCAAGAAGGTCCATGGGGCCTTTAGGTGTCCCCAGGCTGCTGTCAGAGGAGGCTCGGTTGATGCCCTGACTGTAGTCTTCAAACTCCACATCTCCAGGACGTTCAAAGCCTGACTTGTTCTGCTCTATTACAACCATGGAGTCCTGCATTTAATGCAATTATGGATAAGAGCAATCAAGAGTTATTTTCAAACAGATGTATAGCTGATACAGCTCTACATGAGCTTCACACAGCCATGCCACATATTAAAAACCATTTGGCAGTTTTGAGAACAACTTACATTTTTCTCATTAACGTTAGTGCCGGCTTTAGTAATGCCCTCCAGGCACTTGCCAATGATGGGCATCACATGCTTCTCTGTGTCTGAGAACAAGATGTAGCCTTGCGCCAACTTCTGTACCCGCCTCTCATCCAGATCCTGCAATTTCTAGTGAACACAAAACAACAGTTGCTCACAAACTAACATTATTAGAGATAAGACAAAGGCCAAAGCATAACCCAAACCACAATGTGCGTTTGAATATTGAGCTTGCGATACAATATTTCAATCATTAAGAACCTTCTTTGGAAAATATAATAACATATAATAGCTGAATAAGTTTAGTTATTAAGATTTTCTTTCTGAAGTTGCTATGGAATTTTCAAAGCGAGAGTTTTAGCATATAAATAGGTGAATCAAAATTATATGAGGACGTCATCTTGGCTCTAAATCAATATAAGTCGACTGGCTATTTGGTTAAAAGTTCAAGGCAAATTCAATCTCAATGTTATTACTCAGTTACTTAATTTTGCAATATTCCATGCAAATAACTAAGTATTTTATTTTTGTTGTGGTTTTCAATTCTGGCTGCCTAACAACAGTTATATCTCCACACACAACTCAAATAAACGATGATGGCACATTGTCATGTTTCAGTAGGTAATTCACTTACATTGAAAATGAGCGGCATGTCGCTAAAATAGAACTGGTTCTGTTCTTTGTTGTATTTCTGGAGCTGGGCAGCGTAGTCATTCTTACACTCCTCTGCTACATGTGCTCTCATGTGAGCCTGTTGTTTGGCCTAAAACCACACATAACACAAACAGGTTGGCAACGTGCATCTCATCTTCTATCATTCTAAATACTATATGTCGATTTTCTAACTATTCAATATGTAGTTTTCCCTCCTTGTTACTTTTTCAACGTCGGCTTTCGTGGCGTTGATGTCTTGATCGGTCTTCTCTGCATACTGTGCCGCACGCTCTGCTTCTCTCCATTCTCTCTCGAAACGCTTTTTACTCTGGTGGGGAAGGAAAGAAAGAGAGAGAGAATAAGAGAACGGCTGTGTGAAGCGAGGCCATTGCCTGAATGAAATATGAAGAGGTTCTACTATTTTGAGCAAAGCTTTTCTTTTCTTTTCTTTTCTTTTTTTTAAACTGTCTGAAAGGAGGGACAGGGGAGGTTTCAGGCTTTGGGAGCATAACATCTCCCTTCATCACTAAGCAGGACTGGGACTGATGATGTAGTAGCAGCTTAAAAGGGGGCGGCTTTCCACTCTGCTCTTCTGCTTTTACTATACACAAATATTGCCACCTGACTGACCACACTCAGTGTCCAACAATTCACTTGCAGAGAGACTTTCATATCTTTCACTTTGAGCTCAGCACAAACAAAAACCAGAAAGAAAAGCAACCTAAGAACTTTGCTCATTATTAAAGAAAATGCTGTTGTAGTCGACGAGGCATGTTGGGGGTTAAGATGACGTTTGATCTTTGAATTTAAGACTTATACTTACACTGTCGAGCTGCTTGTAGGTGCTCTCCAAACTCTGCTGGGCCTTCTTGGCCTCCATCAGATACTGCAGACATTCATAAAAATAGCCAGAGTGAGAGGGGGGTCAGATGACAGAGAAAGACAGAGAGAGACAGACAGACAGAGAGAGAGAGAGAGACATGTGTAGGGGCAGACAGAATAAACAATGACCTCCAAAAGCCACACAGCATAACAGACATGAAAACAAATACCAGTGTGTCTGTTTGAGACATAACGTCTTCAGCGAGGGCCTGTACATGGCTGCACTCTTCTGTAATCCAACGGGACAAAGCCAAAGCATTCCTCCAGGAGAAATGGCACACCACTGCTCAGACCAATGCCTCCCTCAGGAGACACCAAGAACGGCTTCTTTCCTGCCACAGTAGCGAGATCTCCACATCTTCACTCCTCTTTTAAAATCTCCTTCTCCTCCCCTCTTATTCTTTACATTCCTCTTCATAAGTGGGTGCTGCACATTTCAAATAAAAATCCAGTGTGGCACGCCGTCAGACGTTTGTTAAACATGTTACTGTAGGCCTGTACACCAATGAAGACAGCATCTCAGATAAAAGGGAGCTTAAAGAGGAGCTAAAATCAAGAAGTAGACAATGAAACTAGTACAAGTGGTGCCATGAAAGTAAAACAGAACTGGCCCAAAAGATCACTACAACCCAGCTTCAGGTAAATGGCTATTATGAGGTTGTCAACAAAGCTGCAGGGAAACATCCAGCACACATTGTGTTTCACCTGTGAAAACGTGCCAGATTCAGTTTATTTGGCGTATGCTCGTCACTACAAAGACAGACTCAACGCGGGACGGAGCATAACCCAGTTGGTTCTTTCCATATCAGCCTCACCGTCTTTCGCTCCTGCTTGAGCTCTTGCAGGTACTTGGTGAGATCGATGCAAATGTTCATCATCAGGTTCTCGGCAATTAGCTCTCTCTGCCCGGCGTAGTCATTCATCTCATTCAGGATGTCCAAAAAAGACTGGTAGCTGGAAAACCTACCATTTAAGAGGAGGGGAAAGGAAAAGGGTGGAAAAGTAAGGACACAGTGATGGGACCACTTGATAAGATGATAAATACACAGGCTCAAAGAGAAGTCAGCAGTGAGTCAAGTCATGATAAGGAGATCATGACTTCCTTATTCCTGCTTCCCTCCAGGGGCGTTTAAATGGCACCAACAACAAACTTGCACTGGATGAAACCAGTAACTGAAAGTCCTCGCAGTTTGAAATATGATATGATTTGCTCATTTGTTGGGTGCCTCAGTGCTTAACATGCCTTAAGGGCCAGGGTGTAAATCCAGACTGACACAGTGAGCTCAGGTTCAGCTGACACTGCTTTGCAACTAAAAGTCATACTTGAAGTTCAAAAATTACACTTTTTTTTAAAGAAAGACTTTGCTACAAAACCCACTCACCTGCACTCCGGCTCATCTTTGCTGCTTCGCTTTAGGTTATATTTCTTTGAAAGGTTCCTGCGGACAGCGACAGTGCATCGGGCAACTTTTAAACAAATACTTAACACGGTGGGAAACGGATGAACGGATGGATAACAGTGCAAGAAAGCTCATTAAATGAAGCTGTTCTTATGTAATCACTGGCTGTTTTCTACACAATAGGATTAAAAACAAAACTCCACTATGAACATGTTTAAATAGCTGTTCTTCCTTGTTTCACTCTCCATCTGACCACATCCTGTCTATCATGCGCCAGTCTGCTCCCACTTCCTCTCCTCTCCAGCAAAGCTCAGCACTACAACAGATGTGGGCCTGTGACTTGGGAAACAACTGGGAAAGGAAGCACTGTGGATGAAGCCAGAGAAGGGAGCTATGGAGAGAGACTGAGAGTGCGCTGCAGCTGGAGAATTGGGCTAGTGTTTCAGAGACAAGTGTGATTCTGTCCCAGACTAGTCATACGACCAACAAACATTTCATAAACAGCCTTTTAACGCACACCCATGCAAGTCCGAGCACAAACACACACACACACACACACTGACGCAAGCTGCTTTGAGCAACACACTCGTGCACAAGCATTTGAGACAGGCAAACAACAACAAAAACAAGGCCTACCTCAGTTGTTTGGCATAGTTTTGCTCAACCTCTGTTCTCTCCTTCACAAACTTCACATACTTCTCCACCAGCTCCAGGCCAGACTGTGTGTGCTTCTCAATGATGTCATATTGGTCCTGGGGGAAAGAACACGAGAGACAAATAAGGAAAAGAAAAGACGCAGAACATGTGCCAACTTCTAGGTAGTAACTGGGATGTTCCTCCGGTTGAGTTTGAGGTCACCGAGAAGAATCTTGAATGGATCATTCCTGCATGTTCGATTCCAAGTGTGCAGAAAATCTTGGCAATGGTCTCTAAACTTCCGCTTAGCTTTAAATCATGTTTTTCGAGGAAAACAACAGCCAAAGGACGCAGGGTCACAACAGGAGCCAGACATGTCAGGCAGGAAAACTGAGGCACTCATCTGTAATAGTAATCTTTAAAGCAATGTATCATTAAGGGTTCTCAATAATGTTTCACCTACAACGGAATTTGCTGCCTTTTTGGTTTCACACTGTACAGTATAAAGGAGCCGCATATTGCTTCTCTTCCTCTTTCATCGCTCATTTGCTAAGGCGGTTTATGACACCTTCAAGCTCAGACAAGTCTGTTAAGAGTGAGAGATGATATCGAAGCCAATCTCCTCTCATTCTACACAAAGAGCAATTCCCCCCCAAGCTTTCTTTGCTGCTGACTTTAGCATTTGAGGTGGGGGCATTTTGAAAGGGGATTCCTGACAAGTTGGGCCATGTTCTTCTGTACCCTTCCTGCCCTTCAGGTAAAACAAAAGAGACAAACCCCAAAAGAATGAGACAACATTGAACCTAATTACAGAACGCTGTTTAAAGGACGGAGGCCTGCAATCCATCGCCACAATAACACCTAGCCAATAGGCACTGTTGGGGTTGTAATTCATGGTCATTAATTGTAGAACAGAAGTAATGATAGACAATACGGCCAACTTTCCAATTTCCCAAGGTGGCTGTATTCACAACAGATGTTCATTTAAGATGGGTAAATGTAGCAAAGAGAAGAGTAGTGGAGAAACAAAATAGAGGATTTTAGTGCGTTACGTTGTTCAAATGCGGCTTGCTTAAAGCTAGAAAGTGACTATTTATTTATAAAGGACTTGAAGTTGAACAGTAGAGGTCGGCATCCAGTACACCCTCACCACATCAGCAGAACAGAAGGCTGCAATTATCTACAGTGACCGTAAAACACAGTTAATTTAGGTTTAGATTCATAACTGGGAAAAACTTGATGTGCTGCCTCTAACCCAGTAACCCCAAACACACAAAATAACCAAGCAGTGAAGGGCAGCAGGAATCAAAATACAACTTGGATACAATTCATTTGCTAAGGAGCGATGCAGAATATAGCTGCTAACTTTTGGTGCCTGTTAGTCGAGGAATGACCTAAAAGCTGCCGTCAAATTATCAGGAGGTTTTGTGAAACCAGCTGTATGGCAAGATGTGATAGAAGTAAAACATATATGAAAGATTGAAACCTAAATAAACTAAAGTAGTGTTCGAAACCTTAGTAGCAGAAGCGGAGAATCAGCATATGCAACATAAAAGTGTCAGTGTCATCAACTTGGTGCTACACTCACTCCCACCAGGGTAACTGGGATCACATTTTGAGGCTTTATTTACAGTTTTCTAAGACTACGAGGAGTGTATGCATCAGTATATAGTAAGGCTATGGCAGCACAAATGGAAAGTTTTATTCTGCCTGCAGCGCTTGATATATGTATTTGCATAGAGAAGTCTATTATTTGCATATTCAGTTTCTGGACTGCTGATCAGAGCGTGGCATAGTGTACAGGAAAGGCCAACTACTGTGGAGATTAATGGGGGCCATAGAATTGCTAAGTTAGATGTGTTGGGTGTAGCCTTTGTGTATGATGGGCAGATGGTTTGTCCCCATACCAGCATTTTGTCTCCCACTTCAAGGGATACAGATGCCCCACTCCAACAATTACACACATCTGTATACAATTCAGTTGCACAATACATACTTTTCAATACTGACAAATTTGATCAGGAAATATGTTTAAAAAATGGAGCACCTCTGCAGTAAGATAAAATTTCTTGCATTACAGCTGTACCTAATGATAGCCATCTTTCAATAGTCTTTTTGTGGTATACAGGGTTTTTCCCGCATTGAGGAATTCTTGGTGCCCATGATGAAGCTTTAAGCCAGCCCCCAAGGAAAAGCATGAGCACCAGACTGATAAGAATTTAGAATAAAAATAGCAATTCTTTTTTTTTTTTCATCAGTTTAACCGGTGGTTTTCACCAGCCAAATACCCATTCTGAGCCAGAAACACAACAAGTATACCTGGCATTCTTGGATAAAGCATAGCAAAATCACTGTGACTTTAATAAACAGATCTTTTGGGGAGTGTCAGCCAGCATCCTTTATCTAGAAATACATTAGAGAGATTAGACATATCTGCCCCAGCATGATGTAACAAAAAGCCCAAGACATATACTGTAGCTTGTCAAAGCATTTATGCTGTCAGGAGTGTTGGAAGTAAGTTGTGCAAAAAAGCTGTTTTTCACCCATTGCTGAGTGTATACTTTTCACAACAAGGTAGAAAACAACACTTTCACTGGACTGTTTTCCTCTTGCTTCTTGGTACCAACAGTCTAACAGCATTTTTAAAACATTTAATATGATTACATATGATGTAAGTATCCTGAGTGCACCATGATAGAAGATTTTGTTTTGTTTGTTTGTAATCTCGAAACTACTGGAGTACACTGATGTTACGACGATGTTGTCAACCTTCACGTTAGTGTATCTGTCCCTGCAAAATCACCAAGAAAATTAATGTAGCCAGGGAACAATATCATGAACAGCATCAGTTTATTGAAAAAAAGCGAGAAACTGACCTGAGGAGCAACTGACAACAAGGCTGAAAAGATTCTCACACTTTAAACCTATGAGAAAGGATGGAGGTAAACCAAACACAATCCAGCTGATGAAGTGAATGCACACTTAAAATACTGAAACAGAGAACTGGGTTATGCATTCTTTCTTAGTCTAAGTAAATAGTTGTGCACACATTGTGGTTCTCAGGTGGAGTGCAGCGTTGCTGAAAGAAAATTACCCCTAAATGAACTCTAGCTATGAGCTCTTTTTTTTTTTTTTTAGAAATGGCAGAAAATGTAGCATTTGCTTATCTCTATGAATTCATAATGGCTACTTAATTCAAAACAGGAATGCAATTACAAAACAGCAACTTTATTAAAAATAGCTTGCAAGGACACAATCAGAGTCTTGTCAAACAGCAGTGGCTGTCAGACTATTTACATTTATCACCATCCAAAGCCACAGTCAGAATCTTTACAGGTCCCCATAGACGGAATTTGTACCGAACAGATTTTCATAAATCACAAATGTCTGCTAATATACAACCTATAAATGTTAATGCTTTTGTTTGAAGAGCAAATGGCATGTTTGACTAGTATGGTTTGCATGTCTGTTGTTTCATTACAACTTCATCCCTCCGTGCATGCCTTCCCATAGTTTAGACATTTTGAATTACAGTATTTCTGAAATGTTGTAATGCGTTCTTTAGGAATGTCTCGTAGCACCAGTTGTATCTTTTTCTCCTTCTCTCATTCCATCATTTTTGACGGGTTAGATAAATACTCTAGTTCTGCCCTTGTAATTATAGAACTTCTAAATAAGGAAAGCAATAACCTATTTTTTATTGCACAGATTTAGGGAAGGGGGGTGCAATAAAAGCCTAATAGTCCACATCATGAGGTCTCAGGTCTCATTTGAGGCTCCACAAAGCAAGCGTCCAAAGCGTCCTCTGCACCTTATCTTTCAATACTTCCAGTAATCCCAGAGAGGAACTGGCATCAAGTGAAAGCCACATAACTTCCAAAGGAGTCACCCTAAAAGTCACCAACATACAAGTCTTGGATGGATGTTTCAGCCTTGAGTCACCCTGTCTTTAGAAAATTAGGGGCCAGGCCAGACCTGCCTCATGGCAGTTCTCAGGAGTGGCCTCGCAGCACTCACTATCACAGCTAATGCTTACACTGATCTTGCACGCTGCAAACTGGTGCCTTAAAATAGCCAGTGGATTAACAACAATCAGGAGACAGATGCCATTGAGCTGACTTGGCTGCAGCTAAACATTAACAGAACCAATTATGTCTGCAGGGCTTTGTCTAACCAGACAGGTGAGGCAACAACCAAAGGCACAGACTGTACAAAAACTTTGAATGAAGTCACTAATATCTCAAAACAGCCAAGGACAGGATACTGGCTTTTGTGTGGAGAATTTCCTCTACAAGCAGTGAAACTACATCATGCGACGGAAGAGGAAAGACTCATACTGAAACAGAGCCTCTGATTAATACTGGGGTACGGATGTTTCTCTGAATCAATCAAAGTAGGGCAAAACTAATTAGGCTGTTGCACCAGCTCGTACGACAGAAAAGGGACAGGGTAGGAGGCCTAGGGGGACACTGTAATGAGGTCACAACCTCCCTATCCTCATCTTTGCAATGCTCCATTTTACAGGTTCCCTGAGAAAGTGTGTAACAAAAGGGTTTGTTTAGGTTCTGAATACTGTCGCTGCTTCTATATGCACATTGTGCTCACAGTTTACTATTTCACAGATTCGTTTTGACCTCCTAGACAGCCTTCATATGTTACAATTACCGGCTGAAACTGTTCATTTTGAATTCTATATAGGTTGACTGAGGCTAAGAAAAACTCATATTCAGTCAAATCTGTTTATATAAACATTCAGTCACCCAAAGCACCCTATCACAAAGGAATCTCTTGCAATCAGCGCACAAAAGTAGACACATAATGCAGTTTATCGGTGAAGAAGCTTGTGGTTGTCAAGGTAAATCACACTATCTGATTTCATCTCTATGGAAGCAAGGTGTGCCAGTGTAAACAGTGAAGCATCCCACAGGGTACAACCCACATCTGCAGTTAAAAACCTTTCTGTAGGCAGAACAACACTGTATTTTGACAGCATTTTTCTAGTGACACTGTATGTCCGGCTCATATGATCTGAAATACTCATCAACCTGCTGTCCAGCTTGTTTTTGACCAAGTGTGTGCAGATATAACTTTTTTTTTTTAAAGAAAACAAAAAATGAAAAGCAGCTAATTTGACAGGGAGAGAAAAGGACTGTGGTAAACAGCAAAGATGCAAATAAGACCATTTATGTGTGCAAACGTAGTTCCAGGATTAAGCTTCACTTTTCCATCTGAGTTACATGCTGGTTGTGGCTTCACTCTTTGTTTCAGCTCAAACTACAAGAAAACGCTCCGAATATGGGTCAGTGTTCGTGAATGCACCGTTCTGCAAACACCAGTGGGTAGCTGGAGCCAGCGTTCCACCGCTTCTCCACACGTTCACTAGTCCTCACCAGAGGAGACACTTTTCCAGCGCGCACTGTCCGACAAAACGCATTATTGCCATCCTGAGCAAAAAAGAAATACTAAATGTCAGCACAAGCGAGCCAGATGAAGGGACTCACCCAAAGCTCTGTTCCCCAATCCATGTTCAGCTTGTCGGCCAAGCTGAGTGACTATCCCGAATACAAAGAACTTCTCCAAAGTTATCCAGCAGCTCGGAGGACGGCCCTGGCCAGAATAATCCCGACGTGAGAAATAAATCGCAAACCACGACGCGGTGCGGTTTGTGTTTCTTCAACAAATAACGTGAATCGGCATCATAATTAACTAATTAACTTGGGATGGCAGTCGTTAGTCCAGTTTGTCCAAATATTTTTCATAGCGAAGGAAACAGGGACTAACTAGCTTTCGTATCCGCGTCACTCCCAAATCCTAAGTCTTAAAGGGGCAGCGCGCCCAGCCAGCCGCACACGAGCCTGACCGCTGGGACTGAGCTCCCTCCTGACAGCTTGGAGGGGGAGAAATTAAGTTTTTGTTGCTCTGTTCTACCCTGGTTTATATTAATTATATATATTTTTTTAAGGATCCACGAACATTTTGTGCCAGACATGCCGCGCGTCAGACTTACCCACATGAATCACATCATGGAGTTCATCATCAATCATCACACATTGTCCTCAGCAGCTGATGCTGTAACACACTGACTGATGCTGGCAGGTTTAGACATTCACACACAGCACGATTCAAGCCATGGATGACTCACAATGAAGAGCTGAGGCGTGGGAATGGGGTGCAGTTCTTTCTTCTTTTTTTTTTAATCAAACTCACCCTTTCAATTTTTCCACTTCATTAGCTGCAGCAGTGTCACATAAGGCCTATAGTTTACACAGCCCTAACCTACACTGTTTATACACATATACATTCCTTGTTGACTGTAAACACATGTAAAAATATATATATATCACAAAAAAACTTTCCAAATTAAAGCCCAGCATATTAATAATAATGGTTATTTTACTGTATGTGTAGCTTTATTACAGTTGCTTCATCAGTAGCTTTGCTTGGAAAACATGTGCTCACTACTGGTACCTCTCCTTTGTACAAAAGATATTTTTCCTCTGTTTCCGCAGGTGTGAAGTACAGTTCAGCGTGCACCACATAATCAAGCTGTTACCCCTTCAGATATAGTAGTCATGGGGACACTTGAACCATCCTTGGCGCTGTCAGGGACAAAATTATATTGTCCTTTTTTTTTCTGCTGTTTGAGTAAGACCAAGAGGAGCAGGATGATGATGATGACCAGTATAATAAGCAGCCCCACAACGACTGGCATGGGGATTCCACTGGATTTATCTGGAAGACAAGTGAAATAAAGTACCATAAATTGATAAAGTATTCCTCTTTTTTTTTCTGTGTATAGCAACATTAACATCACTTACAACTTCACTGTGTACATTTCCACACAGGGTCAATAATCCTACCTTTCATCTGCAGTGTGACAGATCTTGTCACTGTCCCAACTTTATTCGTGGCAACACAGCTGAAAACAGACGTGGTAGACGTGGCTTCTGTGACAGTGATGGTAATCTGGCGCCTCTCAGTGGCCTCCTTCACATTCGCTACAGAGCTGAACTTCCAGGAGATCACAGGGGAAGGGTTGCCCTCAGCACTGCAGTCTAAAGTCACATTTTCACCCAAGGTCACTTCCTTTGTGGAATTTCCCTCCTTGAATTCAGGGGCATCTGTCGGGAGGGGGGGGTGAGATTTGAGATGAAGAAATAATATGCAGGAAAAAGACTTCAGATTCACTACCAACATACAACGTTCAAAGACAATTTGTGTAATGCTAAAAAAAAAAAAAAAACTTACACAAAATATCAACATGCATAGTGTGTTCGGCTTGTCCATGTTTGTTGGTTGCTCTGAGTAAGTATTTTCCACTATCATGCTTTTTCCAGTGCTGTGAGGAATCCATGCTTTTTCCATCTTTAAACCAGGCAAGGGTGGGCACAGGTAATCCCTTTGGTTCACACTTGGTTTGGAGTATAGCATTCACTTCAACCTCATAGGTCTTATTACAGTCAAAAAACGGTTCATCTGTGAACATAATATCAACATAGTTTTCAGAGCAAACATTGGCAGAGTAAATATAAACTTGTCATAAATCTCTTTGATACGGTGCATGTGAAATCTCAGAAAATGATCTATATTGGAATGAAATATACAATCAGCCAGAGGATGCACTCACATTCGACTGTGATTTGAACAGAGAAGTTGCTACTGCCCAGGCTATTTTGAACTACAGCCGTGTACTTTCCAGAGTCAGACCTTCTGAGTGGCTTAGATGAACTGATCTGTTTATCCTCATAGAACCACTGAACAGTTGGTGGAGGGTTTCCTTCAGCTGGACAGGGCAACTTGTCCATACTGAACTTGTGTTCCACACGAGCGATATTGCTTGGACAAGCTTTGATGAACGGCTTATCTACAAGTAAATATCAGAACAGATTTATCGAAAATGTATATTTGGGAAGTATTTAGTGAGTTAAAAAAAAGTAAATAAAGAGTTGTGTGGAATGCTTACAGTGCACGACAGCAGTGTAAGGTGCTGATGTTTCAGAAGGGGGGAACTCTGGTCCGTTGGGTCCAAGTTGCAGCTCAGCCTTACATCTAAATATGGATCCATTGTATTCTCTCTTAGTGGTGATGTTGAGCTTAGAGGACACATCTTGTGGGGTTTTGATGGAGCTGACAATCCTGTCTGCGAACACAGTTTCATTGCCACGGTACCACTTCACTGTGAGACTCCCCGCTGGAGCTACACTGCTGATGTCACATTTCAACTGGTAGTCTGTGCCCTCCACCATCGGACCAGGATGCACTGCAGAGACTGACACTGTGTCTGGAGTCTCTGTAAATGAAGCAAAGAAAAATAACTGAAAAAAATCCAAGCATGATATTAATATCCCTAACATACAATCAGTATGCACAAACGCATTTACTAGTATTACTGAGTTATTGTTGGTTTATAACCCAGCCTGTTTTAATTTCATCATTAAAGATGCATACTTACTATAAAGAGTGACGTTTGGACTCTTTTGACACTGTTTTGTGTTACCATGTTCATCAAGAACATTCAGAGAAATGTAGCATGAAGGTACAGTAAAGTCTTTCAGTTGTTCAACGTTCCAAGTGACAACAGGAGGCGATTTAAATCCCGTGCCGCCAACTGGAGCCTCCCAGCCCATTCCCACAGCATCTGTGGCTGATGTGCTGCAGTTAACTGAAGCCGGATCTCCAAATCTCACCACAATTTCAGACGGCGTCATTGTGAGGGGGCAATCATCTGCTACTCACAAGCAAACATATTCAGTCAGCGCTTTGCTTTGGTACACAATAAGAAACGTATAATCGAAAAGATGATCAAGACTGACACTAGCTGTAAAGTCAGCAAGGATGTTTACCTGGTGGTGTGGCTGCCTCAGGGGTGGGCATGGCAGCAGGAGCGACTTCCATGCTCATTTTTATCACATGAACATGGAATTGCTTACTTGTGTTTCCCACATCATTGGTAGCTGTGCAGGTGTAGGTTGCGCTGTCATTTACTCGAGTAATGTTGAGACTGCTTGCACTCTCCAACATAGCAACCCCATTATAGGTCCAATGGAAGACAGGCAGAGGGTTCCCCTCAGCTTCACAAGTCAGAGTAACATCATCATCCTCAAGTAAAAAGATGTCCTCAGTATCATTTTTCAGCTCTGGAGCATCTAAAGAGGCAAATGTAGGCTTTAATTATTCAAATATTTAGATAAGTACACAGAGTTCCACTTTTCTGAATCTAAAAAAAAAAACGTTTATCTTGCCTTGAAACAACAGGATGTTTACTCACAGTGTGCCGAAACATTGTATGTTTTAGAAATAACAGGAAGTTGTGGTCCACCTGGCCCTAAGTCCAGCTGAGCCTCACATCTAATCCGAACTTCTTCTCTTCCTGTGCTGATGTTGAATGTCAGGACAGAAGTCTCATTTACCGGTGTTTTGGTTGTGTCGTTGAAAGAGCTGGTCCCGTTGAGTTGATCGTTTTTGTAAAACCTCACAGTGAGGTTTTGAACTGGAGCAACGTTGACGACGTCACACTTCAGCTCGTATCGTGTCTCTTCTGGTGTTGCTTGGACAAACTTTACCGAAGAAATGACTTCTGGATTCTCTATCAAAAAATAAAACAAAAACAAGATTAAAGTTAGTTAAATAAACACATTGTCTATGACTTTCAACTGTACTGTACGCATTTAAAATTCCACTTACTGTAAACAGTAATTTCAAGCTCTTTGCTGCATTCATGGGAGTCATTCAACTTTATTTTGCACTCGGCTCCCACATTCCAGTCTGACAGCAACACTGATTGGTCAACAAACATTTCATCCACTACGGGGGGAAAGCTTTTATTCCCAACTCTCCAGTAAATCATGTCGTGATCCTCAAATGTGCTGGTACAGTTAACCTTGACTTCCATTCCATATTCCTCTACGATCCGAGGAGGTTCCAGGCTGAGAGGATTGAGCTCTTCAGGGCATGCACTGTCTGCATCTGTGGACAGACAAACAGCAATTTAAAACAGACTTTGCTGCACTCTGGTGGCTCACTAACGCGTATACTCATTTATGCTGATAAATGGAACGCAGCACGCTGTCATGTTCAGAAAGTTTTCAGTAATCCGAGAGCTAAACCTCCAAACCTGTAATCTTGTCTCATCAGACTTTACCACTGTTCCATTGAAACAATCATCAATACTCATCATCAACACTCACACTTTTAACAGAGAGAACTTGCACCTAGCTTCTTTTTTTTTTTAAGACAATGCTAAATTTTAACTTTAAAATTAAATATGAGCTTCCTGTTTATATACGTTCCATCACCACACCCGGCTCCAGTTATAGTCAACAGCTATATCAGCGGAAGTTTTTTCACCACAGACATGATAACACCTGCCTCTCCCACTTCATATCACAAGTTTACTCTTATTTTTTAACATGTTTCACTTTACACAAAGTCAAATGCTACAACCACTACAATTTTCATCTTTTTGTCTTCCTTTACAATTCTCTAACAGTCATACAAAGAGAAAAATGTTTTCTATGATTTCATTTTCCGGCCCACGTTTCTGTAGCTACCACGGCAGGTACCACGTGGAAACTAAGAGCAAGCAACAAAACTACCCACGTATTTGAATGTGTTTTTATCGCAAACCATGGAATTAAATAACATAAAACATTTTAGATCAATGCAGACATGTTGCAGAGCATCACTATTACTCACCACGCTGTAAAAGCACAAGCAAGACAATGCCCAGAATCCTGAGAGCCACCATGTTAGATCAACTGCAGGAGATAGGAGATGGATGGAAGAGGTAAGGTGTGTTTCAGGATGGTCCAGAGGATGTCCAGCCTAAAGATCTCTATTAGATCAAACCTGGCACAGAGCTGGCCCCTAATGCTGCTGACACTTAAACAGGCTTAGGTAGAAAACGTGTTAGCTACAGGAAAAATTCAACGCCCAGATGTACAGGAAATTGCCTGTAAAGCGGAAATATGAAACCATGACCACAGTCAGCTGTTTGTGAAGCAATTGCACACGATATGATGCCCTCCTCCCATATTTTGTGTAGTCATTTACTGTGCCTTTTCAAAAGTGTTTATAAAACTGCAAAATGTCAAGTCTACTTTCACATTATTTTATTGAGAAGTACATTACAAGTTGAAAAACCTCTGGTTTGATCAGGAAATTGCAACACAGAGAGCATATTTGTTAACTTTCGTGCAATTTATCTATTAAACAGACATGAAAGGGTTGACATTGCTTGATTCTCTTTACATGGATGTGACATTTATCCACATTAGTTATGTGTTTAGTTCCCACATGGTCATAATGACACCATGTTATGTGGGTTTGATCATCATGGAAACTCTTTTCAGGGAGTAGGACCCTCCGTGGAACTCTGCCCAGTAGACCCCATCCTGGTAGCGGCTTCGATAGTGTCCACCCCGATACCACACACCATTCAGATTGGAGTGGGCACACATGTGATACCACCAGCCTCCCTTCTGATAATGAGCACAGTTACCTGATGGCACAACAGAGGGACAGAAAAAAACTTATTGACAGAAATATTCAGCAGACAACAGAGAGCTATCAGGAGGGGAGGAGCAGACCTGAGTAGCTGTCCTTGTCTCGATCCAAAGTGGTGAAGGCCTTGTTGTTGTGCCAGGAGAGGGAGTCCCCTGCATTGCCGTGGTATTGTCCTAACCGCAGTCGGTACCAGTCACTCTCTGGTTCCAGATGGAAGCTGTCATACTCAGCAAACACCTGCCGACCCTGCCAGTCCTCCAGGGCCACCCGTAGCTTATACTGGGCCTGTTTGGTTAGCCAGTAGAGGTGTTCCAGGCCGAGCCAGTACTCTCCATCTAGGTTCCCAAAGCCTTGCTGTAACACAGCGGCACATTGGTTTCAGCGTAATTTGCATAACTACTCTGATTTTAGACAAGCTAGAAGGATGCTTTTATCATTAGCAATATCTGGCAACAAGATGGATTGTCAGCTGATAAATGCATTCAAGTCCTCTTCAGGATGAACTGTAATCAGTTTGGTTATAACTTATTGTTCCCTTAGTATCACAAGCAGCCAGTGTTTTCACTTATCCTGTAAAATGTTTGCTACTGATATTAATAATAACTTCCACTTTCCCCATTAAGGTCACTGTACCAGGATCAGGCCATGTATGTCATTTTTCAAAGGTTCTCATGCTTTGTGTAGGAGCTGAAGAGGCTGTCTAATACTACAACAACTAAAAGGGATGCAGCATTTGTTGGGCTTTATATCTGCACCATCTGGTAGAGTTACAGCTTTTTGAACAGGTAACATCAATGTTTACTTTCTAACTGTAAGAATATTTTATTTCTAATTTACAGTTTTGGAGCTGTTACTGAATGGATTTGGGGATGATTTTTCAGGTTGAAATCTAAAGAAAAAAATGTTTAGGGCAAAAGGGGTTAATGCTGAATATTAATTGATATTAGCAAATGAATGAAAAATGACAATTGCGTATATACTTTCATAGGGGATAAGGCGTACCGCCTTTGGTAAATCTTGGATTCTTCCATAACTACAACCAACATGTTGATATTTTTGACTTTTGACAACTAGTTATTGATTCCCTGACTTGTATCATCATCAAGTCAAAATTTCAGTTCGTCCAATACTTTGGTTTATGACCAAATACCTGAAAGCATGGAAGAACCATCAGTGACATTAGCATTTAGAATGAAATTGTCACCATGCCGAGGTACAGCCTCATAGACCCTGGTCTTGTTTCTACTATTTCATCATTGTTTTCCATATTTTAAAGATGCATGAAATCACCTTGTACTGTTCCCAAGTCCTGAAGAAGTTGACCGACCCATCTTGTCTCCTCTGGATGACCGTCCACCCTCCCTGAGCCTGACTCTGCTCACACCAGGCCTGCAGGAGTCGGTTGGCGCTCTGTAGGCGGAGCAGGTAGATCCCACTGATGGCCTCACCTGATTCCAGCACATGCTGACAGTCCCTCCATGGCCCTGAGTTTGGAAAAAAAATATGCAACTATGTGAGGGTGTAAAAAAAATTACAAATAAAAGCAATATGAAGACATATTTTTGGAAGATTATAATATACATAATATTTTGAAATTTTATACCATCAAGTATTAATGTAGGAAATATAGACTGGATCTTTTAAATCTGAAATTTTTCTTTTTATTCATCGTCAAAACGATTTTGGGTCAGGGGTCATTGAGAGACGCAGTTTGGAAAACACAAAAGGGTGTTGCTTCAAGAAGGTGTTGCAACTTTGTTTGAATGTCAGGAAGATTACATATACACTAAAGCCTCAGTTTATCTATTTGGAGCTTAAGAATTTTTTCTCTAGTACATGGTCAGTGTCTTGTGTCACAGTGATAAGATGGACATTGGAATCTGCACTGATGAAATGTATACATAAAGGAAAATCTCCCACAACAGGCGATAACCTAATGGTCTGCCGTGACAAGCATGTTCACAAGATGTGGCAATGTGTGCTCTTTCATTAGACATTTTAGGAAGCTTTGAGTCACAGGCATCCTGGAGTCACTTTTGTTCTGCTAACTCAAATCCTCTTTGCGCAGTCCTTTGTTATTTCAAACATTCCAGTTGTGCAAGTTTACACTGGTAGTGCTACAAGTACGTCTTCATTATAAAGTTGCCTGTGCTCTGATTAGAGCTGCAAGCTGTTTTTGGCTTTGTTTAGGTCTTCCCAGAGAGATAGCACCTCCCACCAGCAGGTCACTGACCCCATCAGCTTCTGGTTCTTATCTCAGTCGTTAAATAATGCTGACAGAAAATGTACACATTTAAACACGCAAGTTTGACACGAATCATTTGCTGCTATAAGACAATTTTGCACACTGATGTACCTGGAGTCTTTGTGACGGGGAAGCTAACGAAGGGAGGTTCTGTAGGAGTGCTGGGGGTAGTGGTGGGGAGGGAGGGAACTCCCCCTGTGTGTGCTTGCTGTGGTGGAGGAGCACTTTGGTCCCTTTGAACATCATTGGTCATTTCGATGGCTTCAGAGCTGTAATTAGGATGCACAACAGACTGGCTTTTTGGTGGTTCAGTCAGCACCTGCACAAAAACAATACACCATCCTCAGTCCCTGTGCACAAACCCAGTAAAATCTGCAACATGCAGACCACAGTTTGGTCCCTACCAGAGAGGACTGGGTGGAGTCCCTGCACTGGCACTGCTTCTCCAGACGAGCAATAAACTGGTTCTGGGAGCTCATCATGGAGGTGAGGGCTCCGTATTTCTTCTCCAGCTCCCTGTAATTACTGGACACCTGCAGTGCCTGAGATGTCCCACAACAGACATAAAGGATGAGTCCACTAATGATTAAGATGAGATGTAGCTGTGCAGTGGCAGGAATCACACACTTACAGAGACTGCAATGCTCTGCTCACCTGTGTTGTAGCATTCAGCAGAAGGTTCTCCACCCTTTGTTGCTCCAAAGCCTGGTCTTTCTTATGTATGACTTCATGTAGCAGCTGTGCATAGAGCTGAGCAATACGAGAATTCATGCTGATGCTCTCTTTGCGCAGAGTCCTTACCTCCAAGGCAAGAGTCCCTTCTTGCTCCAGTTGGCCCCGGAGCTTCTCCAGTTGCTCCTGCTGCCGTCTGAGCTCCGCCCGCAGCGCTGCCACCTCTGAGTGGTTGGTAGTAGCAGACTGCGTGTTCAAACACAGCGCCCCTGTCAGCTTTTGTTGTGGAACAATGAAGGTGTAGGAGCAACGGCCTGCTTTTGCATCTGAAGAACGTGATGAACTTTTGTTTTCTGCATTGCTTCCCTCCTTCCGCCCCCCAGCTTGTGGTATATCCACACAAAGTGTAAGGAAAAGAGTCAGACCTATTGTCAGTGTCTTCTCCATGAATCTGACAACAACCTGGTAATGGAGTAGAAAACACAATTACCACAACAATAACACACACACAATGCAATGATTTAGAAACATTTCTTTCACTTTGATATATGCACATACATTTTGTATTCAAGGAAAAGAGTTTTTCGGTGGGTCTTGTCTGTTCACCAGATGCTTCTTCGTAAAGCTAAGCACACATTTCTCCCAAGCGGAAACTTAGCAGGTCAACACTGGAGGTTGACAACGGTCAACACAAACCAGCAAGAATCAACACAACTCTATCTCACAGTTAAACAGAACCACTGAGCTCCACATCCAGCCACCACAACCATGGTCAACATCATAAACAATGCAAACAGGTCATCTTACTCAAAGGTGTACAATTTTCTCATTGTGATATTTTACTGGTACCAAAAAACATGTGTTTATGTGTAAAATAATATCTTTTTTGGCAACTGAAAACAAACCACATATATTACTCGGTGCAAGAATAGGATTTTTTCTGGCACTAATGATTACCAATTCGCATTAGAATCATTTAAACAGTGCTGTACATTTTGCTATTCCCTACATTTTCCTAAAAAGTGAAAGATCAATTATAACTTACTGTAGCTGCTGTAAAGTGGGTTGGCTGTCTTTGTTCTGCTCCAGTGTGTAGCAGCAGCTCCCAACACGATGTAACGTTGAGACAAACACTTCTTAAAAATCACATGTTCAAAGATCACAAAGAGTCGCATAAACAATTAGAAGATTAGAAAGCGTTTGTGGTCCTTTGTAAAGGTTGAATTGAAGCTGATGGCAGACAGATTTGGCTACACTACGTCTCCAACCCCAGAGTTTCTGTCTCAGGGTCTCCAAAGAAGAAGGCAACTAATTACAAACCATCCTAATGACGCCGCCTCCCGGTACTTGTTGTTTGGCTGGTGCTCACTGAAGGAATCTGGAATGTCTCCTCCCTCTGCCATCACACTGTAATCCTGCCACAGACTCCATCCCACAACAACGTGTGGCATGCTGATGCTGTGATTTAAACGTTCATCCCATCATCTAAACATCTTTAATATGATTTGTGGCTTTTGTCCTCTGGTGTGAAGTTGGCACACTTTTTTAATCTGTGAGAGACGGTGTTCTCTCATTCCAAAAAATTCAGAATGGAATCCTTCCACACACTGGTACACTACCCTTGGAGGCTTCTAGGGATCCACATTCGGATGTGTCTTCTTGACAACATAGGAGTTTTTGTCTTTGACTGGTGAAGGCAGGAGGAAGAAATAAGAAAAAAAATCTTTTTTACTGAAATGAAAGTAGCAATACCTCTCTGTAAACACACTGTTAGTAAGTTCCCTCAGAGAAGACTGCTGCCACGCTACAGTTTCATATATGGATGCATATGTTTTGCATTGTTTTGATTAATTAGAGTGTTGTTGTTGTTGTTGTTGTTGTTGGATGACTCCATTTCCTTACACTCACAGTCACACCTCGTTTGTGACATCAAAGCTTATCAGGTTTGAGGTGGGAACAGATTGTGCAACTAGATAACAACAACAGCAAGAAACTATATCGAAATGTGGCTTTAAGATGCTATCACAACTGCTTGTGCTGCAGCAGGGGTTTCTCTATTGAAACTGCATGTTTCACCACATTGTGTGGCAAGCAATGTTCAGATCAGTAGAGCACCAAAATCCCCTATCACAAGTGACACCATTTGCATGTTGCACTGTGGGAAAGGTCCAATTCGCACAAAAGCGTTGCCAGTATCTCTGGTCTTGTTACTGGCAAACCCACAGACTTGTGAAAGCTCATTTGGTGCTAAGGGTGAAGAATGACGTTCCATGATTTACACTTTTTTTTTCTTTTCCTTTCTGTGGTTTCAAAGCAGCCTACAGAGTTGCACTTCTGCTATGCGAATGTGATGTAATTCATATCTTGCATATCAACTGCCTTTTCCTCGGAAAACTTGATGTAGTTAATGTATTGTTTAGTGGTTTATCGCAATGTAACAGTTTAAACAGTTTAAACTATAGCCTTTCATATTTATCTTTTTGAATAATCTAAAAGTATGGTTGCATAAATGAATGAACAAATAACATGCTTGTTTTTTTGTACAGTGTTCTTCTTCACTTGCTTATTTCTATGTTCATATCCTTCATATCAGTTACAATTTATTAATAATTATACTGTTTTATTCATGCAGCAGCTTTCAAAAACAATGGTGCTGTCATGTTAGTGTTCTGCCCTCTAGTGGTCACAATCATGATCTGCAATGAGTATTTGTCAAGCTGAAAGATGGACATAGCAACCGGCCCTGAAAAATGTCAACTCAACCCCGAAGTGTCACAATCCTGTAAAACCACAACTGGCTCCAAAACAAGACAGCTTTAATACGACTCAGGATTTTTTTCATTAGTTTTTTGTTATGGCCTGTGGCCAAAAGCTGTGTGAGTGGGACTCAAAACGAAGAGGAAGCGGGGTAAGGGAGTAACAGGGAGACCAGGGTGTGTGGGGCACCGGGAGGTAGGTGAGGGTATCCGGGGCAGGTGCGTTGGTCGCCGCGGTGAGGGGTGATCTCCCGTGCAGGTGTCCATGCTGGTGCTCGCGTGGTGATCTTCTCGTGCTGGCGCTCTAGTCGAGAGGAGATCCAAGCTTGTGAATCCATGGAGGTGAACAAAGCCTGCAGGGGTCTCAAACTCCGGTCCTCGAGGGCCGCAATCCTGCAAGTTTTAGATGTTTCCTTCTTCCAACACACCTGATTCAAATGATCAGGATCGTTATCAGGCTTCTGCAGAGCTTGATGCTGAGCTGATCATTTGAATCAGGTGTGTTGGAAGAAGGAAACATCTAAAACTTGCAGGATTGCGGCCCTCGAGGACCGGAGTTCGACACCCCTGCTGTAAGCCAAAGGAAGAAATATTTATTCCTGAAAAAAACGTGTCAGCAACAAATCTGAGACATGAATGCATTAGGACAATATGTAAGAGAAGCACAAGACAACATACAAACACACAAACAAAAATATCTGCAAGGACTTCTTTCTCAATTCTGCAACTTTCAGTTCAAGAGATTATTGAACACAACTGAAGGCTACGGCCACGAGTTTTTAAAAAGTGAAAAAAAATAAAGCAATTGATCTCCCTTCAAAAGAAAAAAAAGGTTATGTACGGTCTAGTGCAGGTCAGACGAGGTTAAAACGTGTTGAATTAACAGCATCAGTGCTTCATTCTTGCACTCCTCTGTTTTCTATGTGTGGCTGTTTACAGAGAAATACACGGTGATGGATGCACGATAACCACCTGCTGAAGATCAGTGACCGAGAGACTCAGTTGGTTTACGGGTGTCAGTGGCTGGAAAGTGACCCTCATTAAAGCGATAGAGAACTGACACTACACTTAAACAATCACATGAGTGTAAACATGGATGAGGAACTTCTCCTCTTTGTCTCAGTGTTGTTCTAATTTGCTCTTTCTCTTTATGGGTTTTTACAGAATCAAGACAAAGAACTCAAACTGAACCGCATGCGCATCTCAGACACCCAGAGATTTGTTGAATATTTAAAGGAGCAGCTGGAGTTGTGGCAAAAACAGTAATATGTTCCCCAAAAATATTTATGAAGTTTCACAGCCTGACTAAACAAATAAGGCAAATTTCACTGTGTGCAATAATGGTTATGCTTTATAATTGTATTTACTTGTAATATATGCCACAAGAAATGCATCACTTCATGTTCCTGTGCATCTATCAGTTACTGTATTTAAGTATAGCTTTTGAGATATTTGTATTAACATTTTAAATGAAAAAAGTATTCTCATTAAAGTATGAAAGTATGTGTTGTATGTATTGTAGTCACATGACAGTGTATTTATAAAGAAAAATGTAGTTTATGTTATTATATTTGATGTTTGTGGTAAAAACTGGAGATACTCTCTGTGTGGCTGCTATATTTGCGCAGGAGATGTATAATAATAATAAAAATAACACAAGATAGCAAACATATCTGAGCAGAAAAAGATATAAAAGAAACACAAGACAATATACGGTATAATATTCATCCCAGAAAAGTATAAAGTATCTTAAAGTACAAGTACCAGAACATTTTACTTAAATACAGTACTTGAGTAAATGTGTTTAATTACTTTCACATCAACTTTCTCTTTCATCTAAATTGTAATTTGAAAAATTATAAAACAAACAAAAAAAAAATAAAAGAAATTGAAAAATATATTTAAAAACTGATTATTGAAATGGAATGATCTCATTGATTCCTTTCAGTCTTGGTAGGCTGTGCCTACCCTGCCTGCACGCCACTGGGTGTTTCTCTCTGACTGGGGGCTTCTCCAACAGGTTGCTCTGCTGCTGCTGCTTCCTTCTTCAGGAACGTTTGGTTTGTGGATGCTATCCAGTGTTTATTTCGCAAGGGCTTTCCAGCAAGTTCGTCAATTTGCAAAAGGTCAAGTCAAAGTCCAAGTGCAAAAGGGAAATGAGCAAAGGTGTGCAGGCCTTTTATAAGCGCGCGTCTGTTCTGTTGCCATGGCTTCAAATAATGCACGCACACACCTGTGCTTGGCTAGTTTTCATATGAATCCGAATAAATGGTCGATATTGCCATAGAATGTCTTTGTTTCAAATGTTGACATTTTTCCATGGATGAGCATGAGTTTCCATCACCTCTGTCACAAATGCACAGAGGCCTGAAGTTATCTGAACTTTTTCTAACAGGATCAGCCTCTGATTGAAACATTATAGTGACAATAAGATAATAAAAAGGAAGTTATTGAACTAAAATTATTTTATAGTCCTGCAGCAGCTGATGTGTCCACACACAGCATCACTGCGGCCCATGACACGCTGAGTCATATCTGCAGCTTGACCATGTTAACACATCATTGTTACATCAACTTTTTATTGTCTCTGCAAGAGTGAAATATTCAGCTAGATATTAAGGGGGGACTGAGATGTATTTGCACTACTAAAAAAAACATTCATTTTGTATTTTTAGTCCCATAACACAGTCAAAACAGTGCAATGGGATTTTGTGTGTAATGGCAACTGATCTCAATAAAACTGTTCTGACAGCTCTGATTGAGAAAAATACAATTGTCATATAGACATGGCAGGGGGCTAGTTCTTGAATGATGGCTATGATGCAAACAAAAGTGCCTGAATAACTTTCTGAAGAAAAAGAGTCATGTGATGCGTTAAATGCCCCTTTTTATGTTAACGCACACAGAGTCTGAAGCAGAAAGTCTGAGTTGACAAAGAAAGTTGATAACCACCGTCGTGGTACCTGTGATCCCTGACTGGGGCTTTAGTTTTTGTCGAGTCGGCTTACACAAAGAAAACCTGACTATGTCAAACTTGTTTCATTGTACAGCCCTTTGGTGTGGAAAGATACAAACACAACTAGCACTTGTCTTCCATTTAATCACAAGTACTCAAAAGTTTTAAATAACATCTTTTAGAGTAAGCAGGACTTGATTTCCACATCAGCACTACACTATAAAGTTGTTTTTTGTATTAGTGTCCATAAAAGATGAATGAACAGTGTTGCACTGCGAAGGAATGGAGTAGGCCTGACAAGAAAATTAGTTGACCATAAATAGCTTCTGACAAAATTTGTCACAACTTATGATTAGTTTAAACAAAAATACAGGCCGGAGTCTATCCCAGCCAATTAAGGGCGAAGGCAGAGGACACCCTGGACAGGTCACCAGTCTATCGCAGGGCTACACTTAGAGACAGACAACCAAGCACACTCCCTGGACAATACATGAATAAAGTAAAAACAGAACGATGTATAAGTGTATAAAAGCTGCCCTTGTAAAACTACAAAAATATGACAGATGCAGGTACTGTCATTACGCAAAATTAACTGAGCTTCATATCTTTAAACACATGTAAAACTTAGAGGCTGGACTTTGAGGATTTCAAAGTTTGACAAGACATTCATTCAAATGCTGCCACCAGTCTCCTCCTCCTGCTCCTCAAACTGATCTACACCAGCTCAGCTAGGAACCAATATAAAGGAAGGGACTTGTACAATATCAGTCCTCAAGTTTCTTTGGGACGGCAAGGAGGAAAGTGTCGAAGAGAAGAGGTGATACTTACTAGGCTCCGAACAGGGCACACAGGATTAAATAAATACTTAGACTTGATAGGCAAGCATGGCACTGGAGATTGTGAGATATGTAGTGTACCTGAAATAGTAGAGCATGTCCTTATGAGCTGCATAAAGTATGACAGAGAGAGGAGTATAGCTAAAAGGAAAATTGAGGATGTAGACGAGACATTCCACCTGAGAGGCATATTATCTAAGCCATCAGAGCACAAAGTGATTAAAATTTTACTTGGCTTCTTACCAAACACAGGGCTTAGAAAAAGAATATAATTTGGTTTTTTTTTTCAGTTTGTTTTGTGTGTGTGTGTGTGTGTGTGTGTGTGTGTGTGTGTGTGTGTGTGTGTGTGTGGTTTGCATGCTACGCCTTTTTTCTGCAAAGATGTGAGCCATAAGAGTGATCGTTTACAATGCATCCGGAGGGTGGCGGTAGTGCGCTAAGTTAGTCCGCATCCCCCGTTAAACGCTCAAAGAAGAAGAAGAAGAAACTAGGAACCAACAGCCCTATGAGCAACACGAACATATTAGCGTGTGACACCGGGGGAGAACCATGTGGAGGGTGTTGCGTTGACTTCGGTGTTGAGATTTTGATACTGCTACTGAATGCATTTTTTTCCGAAATAATGAACGTAGTTCTTCTTGCTAGTTTAAATATAGTGTAGAGGATCATTATTGTGCGTGTGTTGACTAAATTCACCAACTTTGTTTCGAGGTGAATAATGGGCAAATCAAAGGTAAGTAACGGCCTGTGCTAGCAGGTTAGCCGATATGGACTTAAAGCTAACTTTGAAAAGGGTATTTCTTAATTATTCATTTGTGAAAATATAACTTGTATTATATTTCTTAATTGTTCACTTGTTAAAATATAACTTTGGGCTCTTTGGATACGTTGTCGTAAATTTAGCTTAGCTCCGTGGTGAAGTTTTTGTAATGTTAGCTGTCTTTTTAGCAAAGTTAACTTCGAGGTCCACTCGAGAACTGCGTCATTTTAACATTTTACCGCATTGTGCTTGTCAGACCAAGAACCAGAAGAAATCCCGAGCAGTAGCCAACCATGTGGCCGAAGAGACTTACGCAGCCGTGCCCCACTCCTTCGTGTTTCAGCGGGGTCAGGTTGGGAAAAACGTGGGTCAGCTCATCCTGGACGTGCGGAGAGTCATGGAGCCATTCACCGCAGAGTCACTGAAGGTCCGTGTGTCTGCTGATCACAGCTGTCTGTAGGACAGAAGACCACGTTGTTTTATATTAAGAAGAATTTTTGATTTGGGAGTTTGGGTTACTGCACACCTCTTCACAAATGTTTTGTCAAAGTACCCTTGTAAAGTTTTGTTACACACTCACCATGTCTGGCTTTTTTTTTTTTTTTTTTAATTGTATTTATTTTTATCCTTTGTAAAACCAGGTTCGGAAAAAGAATGTGCTAAAAGATTTTGTGGCCATCGCAGGACCGCTGGGAGTGACACACTTCATGATCTTCAGCAAAACACCCAGCAGTATCAACATGGTGAGACCATCATCAAAGTTAATCACACACTTCTTCCATGTTAAATTTGCACTGCTATCAACCTAACAACCCACTTCTTGTCCTTGCAGAGGCTTGCTCGACTTCCCAAAGGTCCCATGCTTCACTTCAGAGTCCTCAAGGTAAATATCATAACTTCTGAAGAAAGCTTGTTTAATGAAATATTGGGGTTTTGATGATGATATTTACAAACTTGACTGTTAAGTGATGTTTTTCAAAGTAAACGCACTGAATTGCCCAATCTACCCAAGTCATACTTACCTCCTTCCTTTTTCTTTCATTTATAAGCATTTTGCCATTTTTTTTCCAGTATTCTCTTGTCAAAGATGTGGTTTCATCTCTGAAGAAGCACAGGATGCATGAGCAGCAGTTCACCCATCACCCGCTGCTCATCCTCAACAACTTTGGAGTAGATGGCATGCATGTCAAACTCATGGCCACCATGTTTCAAAACATGTTTCCTTCCATAAATGTGCATTCGGTATGTTTTGCCTGTAAAACTGTTATCTTTTCGTCACTCTGGTTGACACAATTTTAAAAGCATTGTTGCATGATGAAAGTATAGTCTTCTGAGTTCTTGTGAAGATTTGTCAAAAGTAAACGCTTTCTGATATCTCTGTCAATGAGCTCTTCAGTAATGTGAAAGCTTAATCCTGAATACTAGTGAGAAATAATGGTGTTTTTCAGATAAGCCTCAACAACATCAAGAGGTGTGTGCTGTTAAATTACAACCCAGCGACCCAGGAAATCGAGTTTCGACATTAGTAAGTAAAAATATTTACCATGAAGTTAGTATTTGTTTTGTCAGTGATTGCATGTGATGAACCAGACTAGTTACGTGAATTCACATTGGATTTATTTTGGGTAAAACAATCCTGTTTAGTTGGGCTCAGATGATGACAGACCATGACTTGACTGTTCAGTGATGTATGTCCAAAGTAAACGCACTGATGGGCCCCTTACAGAATAAAGCACATTCCCGATTTTTAATTATCATGTCAAACTGACCAACGTGATCTTATTTCTAACCTGCAGCAGCCTGAAGGTGGTCCCTGTGGGAATGAGCCGCGGCGTCAAGAAGCTGATGCAGGAGAAGTTCCCCAACATGAGCAAGTTTGAGGATATCAGTGAGCTTCTGATGAAGTAAGGTTCTTATGAAGGTACAATTGTTGTAGTCCTGAGGCTGTAAAGTGTTTAGATTTGGAGCATAACTGGTGATTGTTTTGTGTTATGTGATGCAATATGTTGTGCTCTGTAACCACTTTCAGAGGGGCAAACCTTTCAGAAAGTGAACCTGAGCAAGACGGGGAGCACAACATAACTGAATTGCCACAGGTTTACTCTGGAAGAGGCAACATGGCGTCCCAACAGAGCGCTGTCCGTTTGACTGAAGTACGTATGCAGAGGCATTCACCTTTTTGAAAACGATCTGTCAGTGACGGATGAATAACGGCTAAATATTGAATTGTGTTGTCCTTAGATTGGTCCGCGCATGACTTTGCAGCTGACGAAGATTCAAGAAGGGATGGGCGATGGGAATATTCTTTATCACTCTACAAGTGAGTGCATTCCTAATTTTGTCTTTCTGCTTGTTGTATTTGGATGTATATGATGACAAAAGAAGTATGAGTTCCATGATTTCTCTCCAAAAGTAAACGCTTACTGATGCATCTAGAGCGCACATGGTTTTATGTGCACCTGTCACAACCAGTTTTTCAGTGGGAATTCTGTTATTTACCATAATTGCAGTCTCCAAGACAGAGGAAGAAATCCAGGAGATCTTGAAGAGGAAGGAGGCCCAGATAAAAGAGAAGGAGGCTCGCCGCACGAAGCAGGCGCAGAATGTTGCTCAAAAGAAGGAGCAACGGGAAGACCACAAGTAAATGGAAATAATTTGACCTTTTTGTTTTATCAATTGTTCACTTGGTTCAAGTGTAAATAGCATTTTTCCTTCTTGACAGGAAAAAGAGCCTGGAAGGCATTAAGAGGAAACATGCTGAAGCTGAGGAGGACAGTGAGGTGGAGGATCCAGGGGTGCAGGATGATAAGGCTGCTGTTGAATCCGATGATGAGGTGGAGTACTACAGACAGGCGGTGGGAGAGGAGCCAGATGAAGGTGACTGTCACTAATGAACTGTAAACTGTTTGCTCTAGAGTTTTTGTTTTTTTTATCTAAATGTTGACCAATATATGTTTTGTGCAGACATGTTCCCTAGTGCCAAGAAGAGACGGTTCTCAGAAAAGTCCCATGGACCTGCCAAGAAGAGGAAGCTGTCCCCTGGTAAACCCTCAGGAAAAGACAGAGACTCCAAATCACCAAAGAGAAAAGGACCAGGAGGACAGCACAGAGATAAAAAAGGAAAAGACCAACAGAGAAAAGGATGGAAGAAATCCAGAGATGGGGAGAAATCATTTGGACAGAAAATGAAACCCACAGGAAAAGCATTCGGAGTAAAGAGACATGGGGATAGAGAAAATAAGTTTGGTGGGAAAAAGAAATTTCATGGGAACAAAAATAAGGACAAACCATTCAGATCTAAAGGTCAGACAGACAAGTCGGGCTTTAAGAGGAAAGGTGCTGGAACAAAGCGAGGCTTCACACAGAGGAAAGGAAAAGGCTGAACTTTTTCGTCTGTCTGGACTTTTGGTGCAGTTTTATTCTGAAGCAGAAGATGGCAGCAAATACACATGTTCTGATTGCCACAGCTAGTGAAGTGTTTAGCTATAAGTGATGCTGCTTAGCAGATGGACAAAAAAAGAGCAACAAGCGCATCTTGGGAAGAGTGGGAGGAAAAACATGATGCAGCCATTCTTTTTAGAATAATACCTGGTTGGAGCCATATACTGAAATGTCTTTCCCTTTTTTCCACATTTATATTTGTCAACAAGACCATAACAATGCTGTATGCAGGCACTCCTTTTGATGTTGGGTTTGTTCTTTGTCAGTTGTATGCAAACATGTTCTTGTCGGTTCCAGATCTCTGAATTTGAAACTATACACAAGGAAAAAATAAAAGTCCTCTTTTTATGACTTTTGGTCCTTTTTGTATTTTAAGCTGAAGTAAGGGCAAATAATTGAAGGAGGATTTGATTTTCTTTTTTTAAAGCAGCAGGTATAACCTAAATTTCAACTAATGTTGTTCGTTAATTTAGCAGGAAACCTGTCAATCCAACAAGACTAATTTAATGCCACCCATGAAAATTAATTTTTTCACTGATGTCTTAGTGGAATGAATGACTTATAAATGGAGGTTAGTGTTGTACAAGTACAGGATATCATAGGATTAATAAATACATAAACTCGGCAGCTCTGCTTTTATGTAGACTTTAAAAACTAAAGGCCAAGCAACTACTGCCCTGGCTGAGATCTGATATTCAGCTATTTTGCGATTATCATTTTTTAAAATGGATACTTTTGCCTTTTTCTATCTGCCGCAAGTGACAAATAGCAGGGCTCCAGACTGCTTGCGACCTTCTCTTTGAGAGTGTGAATTGATGAGCATGATGATCATGAAGCTGTACTAGTGTCACTGTAACAGGAAGCTGCTGTGTTAACTACAGTAGTGGAAAGTCGGACTTTTATAACTTCGGTGGACCACAGTATCTACACTTCAAAATGAGGTCTTCTCATGAAAAACGGAGCGCATCTGCATTCGCTGTTTTTCCACTCACAGAAAAGATCACGTGTAGAATACATGTAACTGGGTTTAACCTCGGACAAATCTGCCATTAGAACGCCTTAGTTTATTATTTTTAGCGTCATTTTTGGTCGCAAACCGGTCAGAGCACACCACAGCCACCAAGGAGCATCTACTGCAGCCTGCAATGTGAATCATAAGAAAAGTTTTGTGTGTGAGCAGTTAATAATGTTAAATTAGATTATGATTAGAATATCCTCCAAAGGTAGAAAATTTGCATTCCTGAAAATAGCTGTGCCTGATGTTACTCATATTCTAATCCCCCCCGGTTACCACACTGTAATCTTGTGATCTTGAGCAACGTCCTGAATGCAGAACTATCTGACTGCTTACATGTCACAGATAATAGCCTAGCAACAGTGATTAATGTTCATAAGCTGTCTTTTAATTAGACTTACATTAAAAAAAAAAGGCATTCCAAAGAAGGTTTGCAGGGTTGCAGTTTATTTTCAATTTTAACTCTTTTCTTGCAAATGAATACCACCTCCAAATATTGGTTATGGGCCTTCTGGACTATTAATGTTATTGTGTGCTGGTATTGAGCTTGAAATCTAGAAAGATTAAATATACTGGTAATCTGATACTCTTTGGTTGTGTTTATTAGGATGACAGAGAGTGATAAAGCGCTTCAGCTGTTTCCTAACACTAACTCAGGGCTGTTTATTACCAATTTGTGCTGCAAATGCATGGCGCTGGGGTCACTGTAGTTTTGCTTCTCCAAATTGTGAAATACAGACAGAGGGTATGAGGAACTGACTTTGAGGTTGTTGTGAGTCATCTTCATCTCTCACTTTTATCGTAGCCTGAGCTACGTATGATAGTGGAGGGGTATTTCGTGCTGTCTTTGCAGATGTCACAGGAAATGAATCTTCAAAAGCGTACCCGTCTTCATGCCCTGCACATCTGCCTTTCGGTAAGTGAAGATCACTGCTTTCATTTCTGCATGTCTAATTATTAAGGTAAATCTCTGTTAGCAGTGTATCGTTTCAAAAATTTAATGTACACCGTTTTGTTTTAGCAAGTTGAAAATCAGTTCTTTCTCTGAAGAGCTTCTCTAACTTCCCCAACTTAACCGCAGAAATCAAATACAAATTATACTTGAGTCAAACTTATTCTCACTTATTCAAATGATGGAGTTTAATAATTTAGCTTTTTCCTCTTACAGGTATTGAGACGGTACAAATTTCATGAAAGCAGCTCAATAACAAAATAACTTTCAGCAGAAAGCAAGACGATGGCCAACTTCTCTGACTGCGAGAGGTTTCAAAAAGGCGTGCTGCCTGCGGTGTATGGGGTTGAGTTCATCGTGGCCTCGGCAGGAAACCTGTTTGCCCTGTGGCTGCTGGTTGTTAGAGAGAGACGGAACTGGCACACTGGAGTCATCCTGTCCTGCAACCTGGCCATCAGCGACCTGCTGTATGTCCTCACCCTGCCTTTGCAGATTGCCTACTACTCAATGGACAAGCACTGGGTGTTTGGTAACGCTGCATGTAAAATTGAGAAGTTTCTTTTCACCTGCAACCTATACGTGAGCATCTTCTTCATCATGGCGATAAGTGTGAACCGATGTGTGGCTCTCGTTTGGCCCTTCTTTACACGCTCTCACGTGGAGCCTGTCCACGCCAAGGCCATCAGTGTCATCATCTGGGTCATTGTGGGAGTCATTTCCTGCCCTGTGTTGAAATTTGCCTCCATTTGCCACGTTGAGAACAAGAAGAACACTCTGTGCATGTCCTACTGTGGTTCTGAAAATGAAAAGCCTCACTTCACTTACAAAGTATTTCTCGCTGTGTTTGGGTGTCTTCTTCCCTTCTTGGTTACTTTCACTGCTTACTGCGCAGTGATCCGGGTGGTGTGGCAAAATGTCACCATAACCACACTAGAGAAACGTAAAGTCGCCCTGTTAGTCGCATCAGTGCTTGTGCTGTATGCAGTTTCCTTCCTGCCCTATCATTTCTCTCAGACCTATCACTTGCATCTGAAACTTCAGGATCCCAACAATAATATCTGTTGGATCTACAACATGTACCAAGCGTCCAAGGGTCTGGCAAGTCTGAACATGTGCATCCATCCAATCCTTTACATGGCTGTGTTTGACAGTATAAGAGTAGCGTGTTGTGGGAAGAGCCCAGAGGAGAGATGAGAAAGTAGAGCTGTTGCTTGGTAGCTTTTGTGTAAAGTACATTTTTATTTCATGCTGGAAAAACTCTTTAAAAATTATATTTCTACAAAGAAGTTCCTTACAAGGAGATTTATTTTTGTAAGTGAGAAATGTCACTGTTCTGTTTTAACTTTGAAAACACAACCATAAGTAATAAAGATTTATTTACTTCCGTAATGTGTAACAACTTTGATTATCTCTTCTGATTAACTTCCTCTGACTCATGCATGCCAACCATTACAGGGATTTTGATTTATTTAAGTCCTAATTGGTGATACTGTCTATGACTGCACAAATAGTTTCACATTTAATAAGAGAAGTCAGGGTCAAATTTAAGTGAAATCGTTAAACTGAGATAAGAAAATTTAATGTATGTTATGTTATAGTTAAAGTCAAGGCAATATCAAATTTTGAAACTTAATTTTATGCATAAGTAACAAGTTTGTATAGTCAAAATGACTAGCAAGTAAGATTCCCCATAGTCCTTTTTTAAAGATACACACACACACACACACACACACACATACATATATACATATATATATATTTCAAAAGAAGACAGACATTGTTTTTAAGGGGGTGTCTAACCCCAGTTTATTCTAAATTCAAATTTGGCCTAATATAAGGATTTAATCCAGTTCTCCTGCTGAAGTGGTTTCCAACATTTTTCATGAACCAGTGTCGACTGTAACCTTCTAATCACATATCACACATGTGGCAGTAAGCAGTGATTAGATTTTTTTTTTTTATTTTGCAGTTTTATTTAAAGATTTTTAGAGACTTAAAATTGTAAAAGTATTCCACTATCCTTAACAAAAAAAAAGAACAAACATTAAATCAGAGAAATGTCCAAAAACTGTTTACTGTATTAAAATCTCCCTTAGTGATTTCTATGTTTTTTTTTTCAGTTTTAATTTTTAGAAGTTGACAGGGTTGAAATCGGCATAGGATTCAACACGATATAGCCATGTTTTTAAGTTATTGTCGACCCCACCAACTCAACGTTTAAAACTGCTTTAGAAACATGGACGGACTCTTATTGTGAAGCAAAACGCCATGCTTTTACTGCGAAGGCAGAACTGTGGCGGTGCGTGACGTTGAGGCGCGGCTCCCGGTCTGTTAGCTGCCCTGAAGCTAAGCTAGCCGAAAGGATGCCGTCGATTGAATACGACGAGTGAGTTTTCTTCAGAGAGTATTATTACTTTATGGTAATGCTTGGCGTATGATCTTGGTTTAATATTGACTATTTGTCTCTTTCTTCCAGCTCCAAGCCCAGCTGGGCAGACCAAGTCGAGGAGGAAGGAGATGAAGGTAAAGAGCTTCTTAGCATCCGTAGCTAATGCTAGCACAGCTCTTGTGGTCTGGTGGCCGTAGGACGAGGCCGGCTACGCGGCTTCCACTTCCACGTGGTTGTCGGGCATAATACTCGAGCTAAAATGTACTTACCCATGATGTTTTGATTATCTATCTGTTAAAGGCGTGTAATAGAAATTTTGAGTGACTGACATAGATTCCGTTGTTTTTAAGTGAAACGTGTGACTGACATATGCCGTCGCCTGCTGTAGCATGAGCAGGTCTTTCAGTAGACAGCTAATAGCTAGCAGGCTGCGTTAGCAATACATATGTGTTGCTGGAGTTACTTCAGGTGCTGCACAATTTATGTACTCAATTACTCAAAACTACACAAACGCAACATTTAAGAAAGAGGGCAGGAAAAATATTTCCTTGTCTAACAATGTCAATGACTAAACTCTGTTTTATTTTTTGTCAGGCACACTGCCATCTCCCAAGGAAACCATCAAAGGAAATATTAAAACTGTCACAGAATATAAAATAGATGATGATGGAAAGAAGTTCAAGGTAATTAAGTTTTATTAAGATTTACTTTGTCGCAGTTGTGCTTTGTATATGATTGCATTTTATGGGTGCAACCTTTGATTAAGCCCTTAAGCTGGTTTACAGAATGCATTTTAGTAGATGTGTTATGAGAGCATCACTGTGGTACAGATGTGTTTATTGGTTTGTCTTAATAACATCAGGGCTCTTGTCATTTGTAGAAATGGTTAAAATAGTTTGACATACTGTATTTGCATGCATACATATACCATTTGGCATGTAAAACAGAAAAACAACAGGTTTAGCAATTCATTGGTATAACATTGATTCTCTATCATCCTTGTTTACCTTAATTACTAAAAATAGAACTCGAAATATAATGTATGCTTCAAGGTGTTTCTATGTTGTAGTTAGTACCACAGACAGCAGTTTGGAACTTCCATTCATCATGCACATTTTGACTACAGTAAGAAAAACACTTGCATTTGTGAAATAAAATTGATGTACGAATGTCCTCTAGATTGTGCGGACCTTCAAGATTGAGACGAGGAAAGCCTCCAAAGCTGTTGCCAGAAGGAAGGTCTGTGTTTACACTGAATTATGATAAAGTTGCATTTACTTTGAAATGACTCTGGAAAAAGACTTCTGAAATCAGATGTGGTGTCACATAGTAAACTGCTCTATCGTTTTAGAACTGGAAGAAATTTGGAAACTCTGAGTTTGACGCACCAGGTCCTAATGTTGCCACCACCACAGTCAGCGATGATGTTTTCATGACTTTCATCTCCAGCAAAGAGGTGAGAATCAATTATGAGCCTTGCATTTTTTTGCTGCCTGTTACTAACCCAGTGCTTGCAAACACTTCAGATGGGTCTGTATTTGGTTGTGCCTGAATGCCCAATATGTTCTTTTGCAGGATTTGAACGCTCAAGACCAGGATGAGGATCCTATGAACAAACTGAAAGGGCAGAAGATTGTGTCTTGTCGTATTTGCAAAGGAGACCATTGGACCACCCGCTGTCCGTACAAGGACACCCTGGGCCCAATGCAGAAGGAGCTGGCTGAACAGCTTGGGCTTTCCACTGGAGACAAGGAGAAACCTGCTGGCTCTGGTACCCTCAGCCCACCATTCACACAACCAGATTATTTACTGTTGGTGGTTAATATTCCTAAAGTTGTCATTGTTAATTTGGCCTGATGTTTCCCCTCCTTTACCAGCGGAACCAGAGCCAGCACAGCCTGCACAGAGCAAGACAGGGAAGTATGTGCCCCCGAGCCTGAGGGATGGAGGCACAAGGAGAGGAGAGTCCATGCAGCCTAACCGCAGAGGTGGGTGTATGTTGGTGTAACCTCTAAGTCTAAACATCCATTCTCTACTGGAGTCATTGTACAACAACAATAGTCTTGCTCAGTATAAACACACTACGTTTGCACCTTACAGCTGATGACAATGCTACCATTCGTGTGACCAACCTGTCGGAGGACACCCGTGAGACAGACCTGCAGGAGCTCTTCAGACCATTTGGCTCCATCTCAAGGATTTACCTGGCCAAAGACAAGAACACGGGGCAGTCAAAGGTCTGTGCTGATTTTGCAATGGGAAGTTTTAGAGCAGACGTTTAACTTTGTGGATTGGAGACATCATTTGCAATAAGTTGTAGGCCGTAAATTGACGACAGTGTTTTTTCTTTAACTGCTTTTTGCATCTATTTAACGAAGTATGTAGTGTTGAGTTAATGACCAGCTGGCACTGCAGTTGTATTTTTCACAGCATGATGCCATTGTCTAATCTATCAATTGCTTACTGTGTTTTCTCAGGGATTTGCCTTCATCAGTTTCCACCGTCGGGAGGATGCAGCCAGAGCCATCGCAGGAGTGTCAGGATTCGGATATGATCATCTTATTCTCAACGTTGAATGGGCCAAGTAAGTTAATTGTTGGTTTTGTCAATTAAGTGATTAGCATTTCAAGTAAACTTGTTGCTGACCTAATTTACCTCTCTTTGCAGACCATCAAACAACTAAGAAATTCAACAGAATATGTTCCAGGAAGATGCCAGATTTTATTGTTGTGGTGAAATATGGCTGTTACCTAAATAAAAAGAAAAATTGTCACAATTTTCTTTTCAGTGTTGTCTTTCTTGTTTGCAATAACCAGCAGTTCTCTGTTTGTTAAAGCTACAGACATTGGCTCGATACTAAATCTATTAAGACCCAAGTGGCAATTAAAATGTGCTTTACAGCAGAACTTAATCTACAGATGTAAATACAAAAGAGAAGTAACTTTTAATCGTGCTATAATTCTTCCTTTGCTACATAAAAGGAACTCATGGTCAACTGTTTCTTGAACGTCAGTGCCTGCAATGAGTCCTGAATATTGTTCCAGCAGCGCAACACTGAAGCTTCGATACATGCTTCAAACCCTGAACTATAATTCCATAGAACTGCTTCAAAGCTTGTTTTAGTGTAAAGAAAATTCTGAAGTAAACTAGTTTCTCCAGCACTGCTCATTGAGGTGTGGCATGTATGTAATTAAAAGCCTCCCCTTCAGAATACCCTACCTCAGGGGTCTCGAACTGCAGTCCTCGAGGGCCGCAATCCTGCATGTTTTAGATGTTTCCTTCTTCCAACACACCTGATTCAAATGATCAGCTCAGCATCAAGCTCTGCAGAAGCCTGATAACGATCCTGATCATTTGAATCAGGTGTGTTGGAAGAAGGAAACATCTAAAACTTGCAGGATTGCGGCCCTCGAGGACCGGAGTTCGAGACCCCTGCCCTACCTCATTTGACTGCAGCCTTGTTATTCACCAGGAGAGGTCACTGTCACTGAAGCTTCAAGTAATGAACCCGTTATCGAAACAATTGGCTCAAATGGTTCAGGGCTTGACAAAAGCTTCATTTGCCATCAATACTAGACACAGGCCAGCTGACAGCCTTCCCTGGGCCTAGGACAAGATGATATTAGATGCCCCCCCCCTCGCTCCACTCACCCACATCTCCACTTTTCTTTGCTCTTCCTCTCCTCACCTTGCCTCCTCTTCTTCTCCTCTATTCTTCTTTCTTTACATCTCTTTCATCCATCTTGCTCAGACTGTCCGACTGGGCAGCAAGACCCTCCCGCTGCACTTTGACTCGCTCCCTCTCTCAGTCTCATCCGTGGTCTGACTCTGTCCCCCCTGGTGGACCAGCGGGCCCCTTCCTCCTCATCTCTGTTACCTGACGGCAGGTGGATCTCTCGCCTCGGCCTCTCTGACGGAGACACTAAACTCGTCCGTTTCTGTCAAACAACCCGTGTTTTGTCAGGATTTTTATCGCAGCTAATGGATATTAAGAGCTAGCTAAACAACGTTACAAGGCTGACAAACGTTGGCTCCGCTGTTTCTTACCTCGCTCTACACTGACTTTACTCGTTCCAGCTTCGTGTCACCACCTTTTTTTTAAAAAGTATTTTTTAAGCAAATCTCTAAGGCCTCTATTTTCTTCCTCTCTTTTTCTCTTCTTTTTCCTTTTCTGAGCACCAAACTTCTGCTGAGCGGACATTTTGGTGCTGAAGTGCAAAATCCGAACTTCCAATAAAAGGACAACAAATGTTGATCAGGGGCCAAACCATTTAATGTTGGAGGTGGGGGTGGAGGGCAACTCCAAAGATATTAAGGACAGTTCAGACGAAAACAAATTCAAACTTCTGACTCAAATATTGCCCTGTTTCTTTCCATTAATAGCCCTTCTTTGGGGAAAAAAATCCAGAATTCAATGAGGGTCCAGTTCTGGGCCCCCCCGCCACTCTGGGCCCGGGACAACAGACCCGTTTGTCCCCCCCTATCAGCGGGCGTGACTACACACCTTATGTATGAACAACTATTGATTTCATTGGTGGATTCTGGACATTCTATAGAAAAGTCATTAAAGTATCCAGCAGGTTCAAGTCCTTTAAATTAATGCAAGTTTTTCCAAATTCAGCTGATTACTTCAATTTTCCCTGCAGTGATTCTCAATGGTCCAAGACAAACACCAAAGCTTCTGTTGTCAAGAGAACATTTGTTGGCAACGTATACTGGTTTGTGTTAAACACAAGCTGGCATGTGCTGATGAAAAGCTGTTAGCAAAACCCTAAGACTACACCGTTAGTGTAGATATGAGAGGCTCAGTCTGAACATTTAGACTTCTACACCACACCATTAACCTCGTTCCTTAACTGCATAGTTTAAACTACCAGTAAGATTTCATAAGAGCTTTATTTGAAATTTTACATATAAAAACTACATACAATTTGTCACACATTATGTTGACACTGAACAACAAGAACGTGATTAAAAGCACATTTAAAACTCAACATGGAATGGTACTACATTGAATGTCCATAGTGGCCACTTAGTGACACAGTTAAAAGCCAGCTTATTTAAATGAAATTATTTCCTGACATCAGCATCAGGGTCGGTAGGACAGATTCTTGCTGGAAAGGAACAAGGGACTAATCAGAGATTTCCATCTTCTCTTGTTTGACATTCTCTGTGGAGGGAAGAAAATGTTTAAATGAGGATTTCTGTATTCATGCATTGATGTTAATAAGGAACATTATCAGTAAAATTCAGATAAAGTCACCTGATGCTTGTTCTTCCTTCATTCTGTCCATCACACACTTCTTAATCTCCAGCCCAATGGCCCTGGAGAGTGGAGGGGGCACAGCATTTCCAACCTGGGAGACCGCAACAGAAAACAGAAGTAAGCAATTAGATGAGTTGGGATGGCAGACAAGAGAAACTATTCATTTGCAGTCATGTGTCTGGCCACTTGGTTACCAAAAACACCCCCAGTTCTGCTTGTATTTGGTGTAAACATTACGGAGGTGAAGATTTTACCTGTCTGTGTTTGTCAAGGATGTTTCCAAAGAAGCGGTAGGTGTCGGGGAATCCCTGAGAGCGTGCACACTCTCTCACACTGACCACTCTGTGCTGCTCAGCATGCAGGACGCGGCCCTGAAATCAAATGCTGGGGTTATCTTTGAACAAAATCCAGAATAGTTATGCTTTTTTTTTTCCTAATCATGTCCCTACATTTCAGCACTATCTGCTTTTTTGTATGACCCTGCAAGTTTCCCATTAAGGCTTATCTCAACAACCAAAGACAGGAATACTTTAAAAGGCCCTGAAAGCATAAATTTCCATCCTAGGATAGAGAAGAATCCTAGAATTAGAATACACCTTTCTCACCATCATGAATTAAAAGAATCTCCTAAAGCCTGAGTTAGCTGAGAATTAATCAATGAGGTCTTTCTAACCAATACGTATCCCAATCTTTCCCCCTGTGATGAAGGTGGTCTGTTAGTTACGAATGAGTAAGAGGAATTCTTCATGGTATAGATCAAGAAACTTGCCCTACTTTTGAGCTAGTTTTGAACATTTTGGCTAGAAAAAAAGATAGCTGGTCTACCTGTTTGCCCATGGGTTCAGGATTGGTGACAGTTGTGCTGAAGAAGCCGTCCCACTCCAACCTGCCATAGAGTCCAGCCCAGTGATTGTGGCGGTTCCCAGTGTGGGGCAGACACCAGGGGATCAGAGTGTTAAACTGCCTGTCTGCAGGGTCGCAAGGTTTCCCTAAAACGACATGTAAAAATATATGAGACGTCTCCACAATGAAGAGCTCAGCCCTGTCATCTCCATTACTTATGGATCACACTAGACTGACATACCTCCTGCACAAGTACAAACACCTCTGAGTGCACCAGTGCTGCTGCGTCCATTCTTTTTATCAGGGTGTGTGTAACGCAGTTTCTTGGTCATGGTGCCATCTTTCAGCCGAACCTCAATGTTGGGCAGATCCCTCCAGTCGGAGCCTGGAGCCAAGGGGATGTGACGCATTCGACCCTCAACCAGAGCACTCATGTCCTGAGAACAGCAATCACATCTTCTGTTATACAGTCATCCTTTACCAACAACTAGACGAGTGATGGTACATTAGCACAGTGTAGCTCACCTTGCAGATATGATCTCGGAGGATAGGCTGATACTGCGTGCCTCTGATCTGCCTCTGGAACCAAGACTGA
This sequence comes from Stegastes partitus, assembly GCF_000690725.1. NCBI lineage: Eukaryota > Metazoa > Chordata > Actinopteri > Pomacentridae > Stegastes > Stegastes partitus. Next base: position 279,022 of record NW_007578028.1, read on the forward strand.
GGTTCCCCGTTGTAGGAAATCTCCAATGCAGCTGCACCGTTGCGAATCTCTGGCAGATCAGACATGGTATCTCTGACAGTGATGGTCCTGTAGATTCCACCATTTCCTCTGTTGGAAGACAGAACATTTAGTCTGACAACAATCGCATTGAGACTTTGCAAGGAGCTGTAAAGGTTTGAAATCTAGAATTACAGATTATAAAACAGTATCGTAGGGGAAAACAGTTACTTTACCGTGTAACATTACTGACGTATTTCTTTTCGTCCACCACCACGCTCAGAGAGCAAGCTCTGGGAGCGAACACATGCAGAGGTTCAGGATAGCGAGGAAGTTTCTCTCCAGGGGCTGCAGCCAGGATAATGGCCCTACGGCGGGTCTGAGCTACACCGTACTGACCAGCCTAATGAGACAGGAAGAAAGGAGCATCTTAGTAAACTTGTAAAGCAGCAGATTTCAGTCATATGAAAGTACTGGCATGCAAAAAACAGAACCTCTGACCGTAGATCACAGGAAGAGACAATCTAATTTTGAGCTACCGAAATAGGGCTCCAAAGACATGTGCATCACATGCTACTGGGAAGTCAGATTGTCATCTTAGCTTTACCAGGAGAGTTTCACAGATACACACTCATGCCAATTTCCCAGACCGCACGCTCAAAGTACAGTAGGGAATAAATATTGTCATACAAATAATATAGAATATATTAGTCTGTATCATTAGACCCACCTGAAGGACACCAAATGTGCACTGGTAGCCCATTCGCACAAGACAGCGTAAAGTCAGCTTCAGGACCATGGAGCTTTTGAACGAGACAAAGTTCCTTACATTCTCGAGCAGGAAGAATTTGGGTCTGTAGTAGTCGCAGTAACTGCAAGAAACAAAATGGGTTATTGTATGTGTGCAGTTAGGGCTGCTTGGTCTGTACTCAAGAAACATCATGTAGCATAAGGGGCAAAATGAGAATATATTCTTGTACTCACCTGAGATAGGAGACCACAAGTGAGTTCTTGAACTTGGAATAGGTGCGCGAGTTGAAACGGTTCATCCCACTGAACCCTTGACAAGGAGGTCCTCCACACAGCATCTCCACATCCCCCTTCTGAGGCAGCTTCTGGCCAAGAGAATTAGTCTTCTCTCCAGACATGACCAACTTCAGCAAGACGTTGCAGTCCTCCGTGAACACTGTGGTGCCAGGGTTGTTGAGCCTAAAGGCCTGTGCTGCTGGCTCCCACATCTCTATGGCCCACAGGGTCTCAGAGATACCTAGAGGCAACACGCAGTCAAGTTTTGAGCATTAAAGTTAGAAATAAAAATGTAGCAGTCCATACTTTCTGCCAGTCAGCATTTGTGGATGTGACAACACATTTCATGATCAGCACGTACCAGCCTGGTGGAAGCCTTCAGAAAGTCCACCGCAGCCAGAAAACACATCAAGTGTGCGATATTTGGACACTTTAGGTGTCTGTGGTTCTAGAGGAGTGTCCTGCGGTTCCTGGGCAGCCAATGCCTTTCCTTTGCCTTTACCTTGTGGGCATAAAAATAGATTCGGAATTAAGCAAGCACAAAACTAATCATGAAGAAAATCTGTTTTTTCCATGTCTGCATTTGTACCTTTTCCTTTGCCCTTTCCTTTTCCTTTGTGAACAGCAGAGCGGGCATGATTTGGAGGATCTTCAAAGCTTTTTGATTTTGCATTATAAGCCTGTGAGGGAAATATGTATAACATTAAACTTCAGACATCTTTATTTTCTTACCCCTGTACGGTTATCAACAATGTGCAGTGTGGTAGCCATTACAAAACTCCACTTTGTTTGAACTAACAATAAGAGATGTTTTAACTCATTGCTACTTGTAATATTTGTATCTGCAATGAGCACAACTGTACCTCCAGGAAGTAGAAGCGGTCAGGTCCACCACTAGAATAGTCCTGGACTGATTCAATCAGGTCCTCTGCATATTCCACTTGACAGCGGCCGAGCACCTCACTCATGCTGACTGTCACTTCTTCATCACTCCAGTAGAGCTGATTGATGTCTGTGTGGTAACTGGCTTTGACACCTTTGTGAGTGTTCTCAGGCCTGGGAGATCAGACAAAACCGGTTAATTCTGAACAAGCATTTGTTACTCATTAAACTCCAAAGGGGAACCAAATTATTTGTAATTGCCTTTACCTGTAGAACTTGTAGAGTCGCAGTTTGACCTCTGAGACATCAGGTTTCCCATTGCTACGCCTGTGACAGAAGATCTCCTTGATGCGCCCGACACGGAACGGCTCTGGAGCATCCAGGTTTGAGCCCTTGATGTAGTCTGAGGACTTCCTGTAGTACTCTGGATAGAGCTCCTCGTCCACATCGTCTTTCCTATGGGAGCGCTTCACTGGGCTGGCTGGCTTCACACTGAAAACCAGAAACAGAGGCCATAAACCTCATACACTCATTTGGCTTAGATGGCAGTTTCTTTTTTCATACCACATCACTTCAGAAAAAAAAAGATAAAGAGGACAAGCTATACAGGACTAAAAGCTTTTGGCCTATATTTTGCTGATGCAGTGTGACTCAAGTTAAAGCTTGCTAAAAATATCGAGACCAAACATCAGTCTTGCAGGAGTTTGGACTTAACAAGGAACAAAAATAGGCCTATACATCATTTTACAAAGGCTGAGTAATATAGTCCAGTTAGCCTCCAAGCAAACCAGCCAAAAAGAAATTGATCTTTACTTGGCTTAGAGCATATATATCCTAATCAACAGTTGGCTGTCTGGCTGTTCTCAGCTACATGAATTTTGAGGGACATCTCATGGTGCAACTTTCTTTACACACCACACACAGATGAACAGCTTCTCTTTCAGGCTACACAAAAATAATCCTATGTTTGACAGCATCGAGGTATAGTATTTAGAAATCCCCAAGTTGTGATCTGCAATGCAGTCAATGTCTAGTTGTCATTGCTGTACAGGTCGGCCGAAGTGTAAAAATCTCTTCCCTCACCTGAAATTAAAACCCTCAGGAGGCAGGTAGACGCTGTCTCCCACTCTGAACTGATCTCCCTTAAAGCAAGCCAAAGCATAAAGAGCCTTGTTGTCACCATCTTCATTTGCCACAGGTTCAAACGCACGAGGCACTTCCTGTTCCTCTCTCTCGTTAGTCCTTGTACAGCTACCACAGAACCTGAAAGAAAAAGCAAGCATATCCATAAAGTGAAGAAACAAAGCAAAGATCATTAGCTGTACAAATACACGTTTGGCTCGTGCTTACTTGAACTCGCTCTCTTCTGATGAAGAGGTCTTCGGTGGCGTCTCAAATCGGGCAAATTCCGTGTCGTACCAGAACTGATAGAAGAAACTTTTCCCATCATCCTCAATCACCTTAAGGTCAACATCAAGGCCACCCTGAAGGACAAAATGCAACCATGATACGAGGGAAAAAGACATAAAAAAAAAAAAAAAGAAAAGCAACATGATCAGCTGTCATAAACGTACCTCCATAAACCAGTTGTTAGATGGGGCCTTATACATGACATTCACTTTGCCTTGGACATAATTAAGCAGCATGTCTTCACACTCATCCACAATGACAAGCTCCAGTGGATCAGAAGACTCTCCAAGTACTGTGTGAATCCCACGAAGGAACCAGTGGGCATGGAACATCTTCCCATTAACGTCCTCCCACAGCGATGTGATCCTGAGAAGAAACATTACATTAATACAAGGTGTTCTCTATCAACAAAATATTATCTCTCTCTAAATGTCGTACCGTGCAAGATACAGAGGAGTGGACGGATCCTCTGAAGAAACCGAGACACAGTCTCCCACCTCCAGCACTTCATCATTCATAGAGACCTTCCTGTAGTACTGCTTCCTTCCCTCAGTCTAAGGAGGGATTGAGATAGATATTTTTTTTACATACACTGCTGGCTCCTCATCCTCATGCATGACAGGAAAACTTTGTAAAAAGGAGGAAAAAATATATACCTGAACAGGCTCTCCGATCCATGAAAGATTGCACTGTGTCTGCTTCTTTCTCTTGGCATGAGAAAGCTTTTTGTTCTTCTCCACGGGAACATTTTCCTCGTCGACATTCTCATCATCTTCAGCCTCCTTCACTGCAAGGTTTGGGCATCTACACAGAGGAATGTATACGGATTATAAAAGGAAATAAGGACTACAGACACAAATGCACCACGCTATTACAACAGTATATGTAAACTTGTGAAGAGTCCGACACACATTTGCTCTTCCGTCTTGAAAGCAACAAAGCTTAGAGAACCTTTGAGAACAGATATTTGTGGACAGCAGATAAACATTTCAGAAACTGACATGCTCACCTTCTCTGCTTACAAGCCTGCTTGCTTTTGCCACTTCCTCCAAATTTGATCATGTCCTTGCAAGCTGCACACTTGCCACAATCAGGAGATTGACAAACCTGAAGACAAACAACAGCATGATTTTTATCGCTAAAAATTACAGAGGGGTGCAAACCAAAGGCAAATCAGATGTAAAGCATTTGTCTTACAAATGCACATTGAAACAAAAGGGTTTCATTCTCTGTAACTCACCTCACAGACACCACAGCGCTGCCTTTTGACTCCACCCTCTTTGTCGTTCTGTTCAATCTGATCAGAGAAGAAGGTATCAAAGATCTGGTAGACTAGCGTGGTAGTGGTCGCTTTAGTTGGTCCCTTGCTGTCCTTCTCTATCTTTGTTGGGTGGCGAATAGCCTGTCGTCTGGCAGCTCTCCTGTCAACAGAATAAAGTTTGTGTTCAGAGGAGAAGCCTGTTTGCTTTGGCACAAACACCTGATGATATGTGGAGCGATGGCATCATGAAGGCCCTGGCCGTCAACACACCACAGCATCAGGCCATGCAACATAAGAAACGAGCAAACAAAACAAAACAAAACAAAACAAAAAACAAACAAAAAAACCACAGTAAAGATGTACAATGCAGAGTTTCCATTAGATGTAAGTGGTAAAGTTTTTCCCAAACTGGGAAGCAATCTGGCTGGCACAGAAAACACCAACACACGCCAAGTTCCTAAAAGATTTAGAGTGCTTTGATCTCATCTGGCTTTTGTTCTTCTGTTCTGTAAGTTATAAATAAGCAACTCTAAGGGACTTCGCTCAAGTAAAATGGCTTCAATCTGGCTAAACTCAAATCTGCAGAGTAAATGGCATTCACTTTGTCTTACTAAATGACACTATGGAGAATGCGTTCCTACAGAGAGCCTGAAGTATTTCAATTTTTGACCCTTAAGTTTGGACTTGATTTATTGAGCTCTGGATAAATGTGTAATGCAAAATAAACAATTATCAAAAAGGGCCAACATCCATAGAGCGCTGTCATCGTGAGTTACTGAGCTTTAACTAGATAATGAAAAGAATGCAGCATTTTTGTTCCAACCGAGATGTTTACACCAAGGCAGTGGGGAAGTCCCACGGCCTCTTGTGCCATGGAGTAAGTACCATGAGGAAAAACGCTTAGCAGACACTGCTTAAGCCCAAGGTTTCAACTGATTTCCTTTGAGAAAAGAGAAGGGAGAAGAAAAAAAAACAAAAACACTTCTGCGCAAAAAAACAAATTGAAATTTTATATAAAAATATAAAAAATAAACATATTAAAAAATAATAATAATAATACTGCTTCCCTTGCCTACCATTTACCTTTTGAGGACATCTCATCTGATCAGACTCTACATGCTCCATTTCAATAATAATAATAATAATAATGCTTCCCTTGCCTACCATTTACCTTTTGAGGACATCTCATCTGATCAGACTCTACATGCTCCATTTCAAAATGTTTGCATGTTTCAAGTTCTGAATTAAAACTTTGCACGACTGCATGGTGGGAAAAGGAGGAAAGCAATGTTGCATATTTAAAGAATTACATTTCGTAACTAGAATGTTTGTGACAGTGGGGTGAGCCAGTCTATACAGTTGAAGTTGATTGTTTTTAATCCTGCCAGATTGTTCTACAAATAATCAAACAGTTGTGACTCAAGACATTTTATGGGCACTGGTCCAGTGTGATGTATGGCCAGATTTCAAATATGCCAGATAAACTGAAATAAACCACAATGTAAAGCCAAAATATATATAGAAAATGAGCAAAATTTGAAAGAAAATTTTTTGCATGAACTCTAGTATAGTGCTCGTTATCAAATAGAGTTTCTAAATGCTGCACACTAACACACCACCAAACAAGCTAAGGATGCATTCACAACAAGGCCTACCTACCAGTACAGCAGCATGCTGCATTAGGAAATGTCAAAGGAATGTTAGACATTAGGGAGAACAAGGAACGAGGAGCAGAAATACAGGAATAAAATAAAAAATAAAAAAAACAAAAAATGGAAACCTTAGAATCGTGATGCTTGTGCTACAAAGAAGCTGTTGCTAGAAAAACTAGGTGAAGGTTAAATATGTAGCACTGTGCAGAAACACTGCTTTCGTTTAACACACAGCAGCTTCGGAAAAAGTACTTGTTTCAATGGTACAACAAATTAATACTTCCCAGTATTTACAGTAAAATTTCCAGATTGCATATTCTGAAAGGTCACAAGTCTGTAGATTTACAATTCAAGAGCAAAGACTGAGCCTCTTCTAAACACCCAGCCTTTCAACTGCAGTAAACTAACAATTAAGTTGTGCATAAACCTGAATGTTTTTCTTTAAAAAGGCGCAGAAATCAAAAATCAAAACCCCTGCTTCAGGATCTTTGACATAACCTAATCATCTGTCGCAGTACCTCTTTCCTAGAGTGACTCCAGCAAGCTTGATCAGGTCTCTCATGCAGGGAGTAACAATGATAGGCTGCTCATCCGAGTCGCCAGCCTCATCATAGCTCTCCACTTGCTCGACTACAAACTGAGCATGGCGCAGTAGCGTGTCTTCAGTGAAGCAGTTGAAGTTGAGCCCTGCAGGAGGCACAGTTGTCTGCGGGCAGAAGAAACAGCGGTTAGTTAGCACTGTGCTGTAGTGCTAAGAGCCACAGTATCTGGCTTTGTGCTAAGGGGGAATCCAGTACTGTCAAATTTATCAATAAACTGCATTATAGCAGCGATGATATACAACCTCAAGAAGAAGGGAACCACGCAGAATATGGCAAGATATCTTTTTAATTCCCAAAAGGATAACATGGCAGTCAAAGACAACGAAAGACGCCAGTCTGTTCCGGAAAACCTCACCTCAATCTTGTTGAGAAGGTCTTCATAAGTAGCGTCAGGATTTTTCTGGAGGAATTCAACCACTATCTTGCTCATATAGATCTTCTCCTGCATCAGTGCAAAGATAGGACCATACTCCTCACTGGGCTGCATCAAGATGTAATCGGCAAAAGCTGCATAAGGAAAGTATAGATAACCATTAGTGCATCACGTCTATGGACGGTAAAATACATTAAAAAAAAAAAAAAAAAAAAACATTGAACTTTAGTACCTGTAGTGAAACCAATTAAAGCCTTTTCTCCACCATCAAAACCAGTGATCCACCAGGCATTGATGGGTCCAAGCTTTTTGGCAGGAACTCCACCTAAAAAAAAAATAAAATAAATAAAAGCATGATTCTTTGTTTGTAAAGGGTAAAAAAAAATAATTTAAAAAATGTACCACCAAGATTAAGTTTTTATCCCTAACATGTGGGTTTCCATACCATCCAAGCAAGGGTTGTCATCATAGATGGGCTTGACAACACAGCTGAAGTAAAGCTCCACGTTCTTCTCGATCAGTCCAGAGTCAAATGGACAAAGATGGCCACGCTTGTCATACACACTGCAAGACACAACAGTTTATACTGTCAGACCAAAAAACCATCAAGGACTGGAATACAAAACTATCCAACAGCGCGAGGAGCCACATTCATTCTTCTAGACTAACCAGTCAAGTGTCTCCTGAATCCTGATGGAGAATTGGTTACCTGAAGTTTGTGATCTTGTGCTGTGGCAGATCCTCATAGCTCTCAAATCCATCCTCATTTGAGTCAAAGAGGGAGAGGCGCTCGTCTGTCAACATTTCTGGCTCTTCCAGCTAAATATGTAAATCGCAAAAATGTGTCAGGTTCCAAATTCAAAGTAACGGCAACTTCAAAAAGCAAAAAATAAATAAATTTTGAATGAGACTGAACGTGACAAATTCTCACCGCATTGTCAGGATCCCCTTGAAAGAACTTGAGATCTGAGTCATCCAAGTACTGTCTGCAGTCTTGGCATTTAGGGGGTGGTGTCTGAAGAGAAAAAAATACAATTATTAGACATATGTCATTGCCAAGCACTGAAAAATGTTTACAGCTATGGCTCAGAGCTGAAGGACCCAATTCATTACCTTTGCAGCAGAAACTGGTTTAATAATCTCACTCTTTGCTTCTTCTGGAACAGCACTGCAGAAAGCAAACTGTTAGTACATTCACTTGTGTAAGTGCCATCATCATTGTCAGTGTTAAGAGGGCAACAGACCTACCTTTCATCCGGTTCCACTTTGAGACGCTTCTCCTCCCGAGTCTACAACAGATTTACAAACATGTGCGGTGTTATTCATTAGATAATAAAAAATAAAGTCTCTCCAGACGTTGAAAAATCACTGATAAATAAAAAAGCATCACCTCCTCAATGTCCTCTTCTTTCTTGAGTTCATTTTGCCCATTGACAGGTTCGCCATTCAAGTCTTCAGACTTGCGCTTTTGACTGCAAGACAGATTTACGTTAAATAGAAAACAGACACCCGCTTTGCAGTCATTGGATTTTTTTTTTTTTTTACTTGGTTCAAAATAAGACAAAATTTTTAAGACAAAAGATCAAGCTCATACGCACACTTTCGAGAACATGGACATGATAGTTGGCTGTTTCCCACCATTTCTCGTGACCCTGGTACTGGGTGGAGACTCTACAAAAGAAGAAAACAATTCTTATAGTGGATCATCTCCTTTTGAAAAGTAGTTGATACACGATGTTAGCAATACATCTAAAAACATACTTTTGGTGTCAGAGTTTGCCTTGCTCCTGCGTCCACCTTTCCCTTTGGGACCAGTTGGTGACTTGACTGCTTCCTCTTCTTCCTGTACATCCCTTGTTACCTTTTCATCCTCATCTTTGTGGGAACCGTTGGTGAAACCATTTGCCTTCCCATTCTGCTCCACCCCATCAACATGAGAGCCATTATCAAGATGAAGTTCTTTTCCCAGCAAGGTTTTTACTTTAGAGATGTAGACCTCCTGATTAAAGTACATGGGATGCATCACAAGTCAGAGAAAAAAAAAACTACGAGCAGTAAACTTTGGAGTAATAGTGATTTGGATATTTTAAAGAGACACGGACCATTGAGATTTCTGAACTTTTCATTTTTTCCTGCAGGTTGGTCAGCTGGTCCTGAGCATCAACGTGCAGGAAGTCCTGCACCAACCTGAGCTTTTCTTTCACATGGTCCTGGAAAGACATTAAAAAAAAAAAGATGTAGTCCTGAAAGTCACACTTTAAGACACAAAACATTATAGAGGTGTAAGTTTGACAGTTTACAAAAAGTGCAATACATCTCTACTGCATACTAAAAGAAATAATTCCACATAATATATGAATGTATTTCTTTGTGTTGACAGCCACCATTGCCACCAAATGACGGGCAAAACTTCATCATAGAGGTTGTTTGCAGCCTGAAAAGTCTAATACCTAGGGGGGAAAAATATACTTATTTCAGCATAGATATCTTGTACTTTCATTTTTTAAATCTGCTGCAGGACAGATGATTTTCATCAACAAATGTACACCACAAATTAACATGTATGCTAATGGTTTCTTCATGGCATTTTTGGGCGTGACATTGAGATTCAATCCAGATTTGCTTTAAAATAAACATGGCAAACATAAGCAGCCCTGGGAGTAGTTTTTAAGTCGTCGTCTGTATAGTTACACTAATAGCTATTAAGCATATTGACGGATTCATTCAAAGTCACTATTTAACATGATTTTAGATGAGTGAAATCTAAACAGGCGGTGATGTTTTCATCGGAGGTGACATAATACTGTACACTTGCAATCATAGTGAATGGCATTTGAAGTTCCAAACCGAGTTTACGTTGGTAACATTTAGAGAGCAGCTGCAGTAGCACTTCTAGAGACAACTTGCAGGGTATCAGTCACAACAGGTCCATAGAGAACTCACCTCATCAGAAAAGCCATCGTCATCCAACGATTGAAGCCTGTAATTAAAGAACACATCAAAACAACGCTACGTCAAGTTAAACAGCTCGAATCGTCTCAGAGCACATTCCTTGCAATGCTGCAGCAATGAAACCATTGTGACAGCGCGCCAGCAGAAACATCGGTAACAAAACTGCCGGATTGGCGCCAAATCTTACACGCTGCCCCATCCATTGACGGGCTAACGATGCTAACTGGCTAACGTTAACGGGGACTAATTTAATGCATGCCGTATCAGCCCAGACTGTCAAGTGGCAACAAGCTAACGCTAGCTGCAGCTGCTAATACAAGCAAGAGGTACAGTGTTCGATAACGGCATACAGTGAAGCTTACAGCGGCGAGGTTACTCACACAGCTTTCCCTGTTGCCGTTGTTGTTGTTGCTTTGAAATGAGACAACAAGCTGCATGCTAGCTACACCATCAGAACAGTATTAGCATTCAGGTTACTATCGTTACCTTTTCCTGACATCGTCTGGCAGAGATAGGGACGTCCTGGATGGCATCGTAAACAGCTATCTAAAAGTGTAAAACACAAGCGATAAAATTGCGTTAAAAGCCGGTAAAAAAAAACCCTATTTCACGCCGCCGTTGTTCACCACAGCTCGGCTCCACCGTGACTGCCTGTCGCGTGCTGCTGTTTGCAATGGATGCTATATGCAATTCGGGCGCGCGGGCCGTCTTTTCGCGCGGAAACCCGGGTGTTGTGGACTGTACCATTACAGTGATCCACAGGTAAGTTATTTTCAGTGTGGAGCGTAATATCTCTCTGTTTAGTGCTTCGTTCGTGACAGGAAACATATTTTTTGTGTCATATCTATCCTATACACACGTCATAAACACTACTTGTGCCATTAAAAAGAAAAAAAACTATCGTTTTCTGAAAATGAAAAACCTGCACGACTTACCCCTACTGTTTGATAGATGTCGAAGTCAACTGACCAGGCGGAAGCAATATGAATATTGTTTACTAATACACAAGAACAGAATCAGAGTTTCCGCATTTTAGATTAATAAAAAAACAAAAAAACATACTGTATGAATACTTATCTATATTTTTTAGCGAAACCATTAAACAGTAGTGAAATGTACAGTAGTTGTGTTACTGCAGGGTAACAGTAGCGGGTAACTTTGTTTCCAGTGTTACCGAACCGCATGAGTATGATTTAAATCCTGGCTGGGTGATGCTACCTCGGAGGTATGTGTTGATATGAGTCTCATATAAATTTGAACGAATGCTGTTTTTATAGACATGTCGTTAAAGAGTGTGTGGAAAAAACGTCCTTCAAATATGGCCAGATCTTCGCCTGCTTTACCACAAGGTGGCACAATTGTCATTGTAAGCAACTTACTTATTTGGTCGCACCTCCCACCTTGTCACAGGCAAAACACATCACTTGCTAAACATTTTCATATCGATAGACACTACAATCTACCGATGTTCCCTGTGACCCTGACCCGCTGTGGCCACATTTACTGCCAGCTTAGGCACAAGTCCAGTGTATAGACTTATATTAGTTGCATAGTGATTAGTGATGTGTGTGTACACATGCATGTACTATTGTGACCAAATGTAATATAGATGATTGACAAGTGTCTTTTTTGTCCATGTTTTGCGTTTTAGTATCATTTGTAAAGTACCCCAAACTGTTCTGTTTCACAAGGATGAACTTAAGTGGGTCTTGTGTCATGACTTAAACGTTTTTGTGTATACAACTTCACCTACAGGTTTCAGAGTCTGATGTAATATCCTGCAGGGCAATGGAAAGACTTGGCAGACATCCCAGCAGTGCAGCCTCCTGGGGCTGATTCAGCCAATGTTCCCACCCAGGAATCCTGGACGTCTGACAGGAAACAGGCCCAATTCTCCCAAGGCCACTATAAGTCAGTCTCTCCCCTCACCCCAAGTCTCCCCCTTACCCGAAAACCTCTCTCGGGGCCTTTCTTTATGCTTCTCTCAGACAAACTATCATACAAATAGACAGTCTTCGCACCACACCCCATTTTAGCCTCCGTGCTCTGCCCAGCTTCCCAGCAAAGCCCCGTCTTGCTTCAGCCTTTAAGCAACGTACAATTTTATTAGGTAAGAGAACCATGATTAATGACCAAGCAGCTTTTGCATGAACAATTTCAGGATTTCATGTTGAAGCTAGTGTTTTTCTGACCTTGTCAGAGCATGTTTGGATTTAATGCTGCATTTTGAATACGTGTCAGACGAGGAACAACAAGAATACACCTCAAGACCTGCAGAGACATTGTAGCTGCTGCTAATTTGAATACAGCTCAAAAATAAACGTGAATGAACACACAATTAAATTTTTCATTGTTTCATTTATTTTATAAAACTGGAATGCAAATAACAAAACGTTTATGTACCTACATTAGTGTTTGTACCAATTTAACACAGGCAGCGTGCTACTTGACACACAAGGCTATTGCACACGAGACATTTCATACATAAAATCACACATACTGTACATAGATACATACATACATACTTACAAACATACATAGTTATTCATATATTCATCATAAAAAAATTAGAGTCAGACATACAATGAAGTCATAGGTACACAGATTAAAACACCTCTCCATCTGAAAAAATAAACCGGGGAAAGCAAACATCACTGAAGCTGCCAAAGTGCTTTTCACCATTTCTACTTGGCCATCTAAATATAAAAGTCAATAAAAAGAACACTGACGAAGAGAAGAGTTTTAATTCTGTGTGTACAGGAAGAAGGTTAGTGTAACCCTGAACAACAGGAACCGGACAACGAAAAACAGGACTTCCTACAGTTTAAGGAAGTTGCCTGTTGTAGGATGTCAGAGAATGAGGATGAAGCTGACCTCCCAGGAGGGCAGATCCCTCCTGTGCATTTGAAACCGGATATTCTCCTATTTTGTAGAGGAGGTAAGGGGTCTTTGGAAAGAAGAGATGCGTTTACATCTTCAGTTGCAAAAGGCATATTAGGCTAGCAAATTAAAAAAGAATGTTCACAACCAATTTTTGTTCTTGGTGTGATTTAAGACTTCACAGTGAGAGTGATCAACCCTGTTCATCCCACTCTCTGTTCGTCAATGACTTGGTAGTTCAAAATGATGGTCTATAATACTGTCAACAATGGAGCACAAGCCCCAAACACTTCATACGTACATTCAGCCTTTTTCCTCAGGAGGAAGGCACAAACAGAGACAGCACATTGCTGCTACGTTGCTACAACACTGTCGGGACATCAGTCCCATGAGTCAAAGCTGCTTGACAGCTGTCATTGAGTAAAATACATCAGTGTCAACTCACTTAAGGAAATGTGCTTTCTGACTAGGCCTTCCTCGACGGAAACTGTTAAGATACAAAAGACAACAGTAAAAGCAAGAGGGACAGATTATGAGGACAAATGAGGGAAGGGGTGTTAGTGGTGGAAGCTGGAGCTTGAGTATATCATACACATTAGCACTTACAAATGAGTTAGAATTTCATGCATTAAATGTAAGCAGATTATGTAAGTTTGTTGTAGTTTATCAAATGGTGTAAGCAAGGTTATATAGAGAATATATAGCCCTGGTTTTGCTGAGGGGCTACTTAGTAATTTGGCTTCTGTAAGATGGAGTGCCCATTGGAGTTGATCACTGCCTCTGGCTCTGTAAAGAATGAGCAATGAATCTATAGGCCTAATGTAGAATTCTATCAATGAAGGAGAGTAATGTGGTTAAACCTTACAATGACAACAATCTCTACAGTAATCTCCAAAGTGCAACTTTGCAAGCTTTGCATTGACACAGTTGTTGAAAGGCTCAAAACAACTCACCATAACTATGATATTATGCATTTTATGTTTGTATTTTTGGTATTTAATAGGGGTTTACATATTAAGAAAGAAAAGCAAAAACAAGATGATAGGCATATACATGAAAATGGTTTGCTCCATAATAATTAATAAAAGTACCCAAGAAAAAGCTATTTTCACATTTCTGAACATTTTCACCTCATTGATTTCCTCTTGAAACATTCTGGTTTTAGTCTGTCTGGGTGAATTAGATTGTGAATTCACACGATTTTGATTGTAACAAGAAAAAACGTCTGCATTGTAGAACATGTCTCAACAGACAGCTGCGCCCCAGCCTTACCAGACATCTTAGTCCCAGAGTGTGCTTCTCTTTTAACATCTGTCCATCTCATCACAGCGTCTCCTCTTGATTTCATATGCGCACACACATCCGCGTTCTCTCTGTCACACATACACACCAGATGTCTGATGTGTTTGCACCATATCAAACACAGGTAGTACAGTCTTGCATGATGGGTGTGGTCTGGTGTTCGTGTTTGTTGGTGCAGTGTTCCAGAGAGCTGGAGCTCTTTAGAGGGACCAGACAACGGTCAGAGGGCCGTCCACTTTGCAGAACTCCCCAGCAGCACAACACCCGCAGAAACTCCTTTCTCATGTCCTTGCTGCGCAGTGTGTATATCACTGGGTTAAGCGCTGAGTTCAGGGTGGCAAAGCCAAAAAAGATGTCTGCTTTGGAGAGGATAGGACAGAATTGTATCCTGCAGGATGAATCTAGGAGTAGAATGGTGAAAGCTGGCAGCCAACACATGATGAACACCCCCAGCACTATTGTGACTGTTTTCAAAAGGGAATAGGCTTGTGAGTTGGTGGCTTCCTGGTGGCTGGAGCGTACAATCAAATAGATCTTCACATAGAGTATGACAATAGAGAGCAGTATGAGGCTGAAAATGGTGACAACAAAGAGGATGTATTTCTTGGAGTAGAGAGGCAATACGGCAGAGCATTCAGGGAGGTTGTAAATGCAGTTCCAGCCAATGATGGGAAGTCCTCCGAGCAGAATGGAGGTAACCCAACAAGCTCCAATCAGGAGAAACATGCGGCATGTTTTGGTGGAGCCGTACACCTTGACTTTGGTGATAGCAATATAGCGCTCTAATGCTATCGCCAACAAGCTGAAGACTGAAGCTGCCAGTGCAATAAACACTGTGCCTTCCCTGATAAACCACTGTACAGGCACCAGTTTAAAGGTCCTTGACCCTGATAGAAAAATGTTGGCTATGTAGGCCGAGCCGGCCAGCAGGTCGGAGAATGCCAGGTTGCCTATGAAGAAGAACATGGCGGAGTGGAACTTCTTGTTGCGGCAGACGGCAATCAGGACCAGCAGATTCTCAAGGATGATGATGGTGCAGAGGACCACAATGACAATGTTGAGGGTGGTGAGCTGTTTTTTGTTCTCGATGTGTTTATCCATCTCCTGGGTGGTCATGTTCTTGGCAAAGGCATAGTAGGAGTGGATCAAACTCCGATTGTAATATTCGGAATACTTGCTCTTCATGGTGACAGGGTGGCAGAGCACAGCGGCTTTACGGCAAAGATTCATTCACACAGTGGAGTTGTGCAGAGGGCCTGTGCCAGTAATTATTGCCTTTTAGGAAAGGACAGGAGGAAGGCTGGGAGGGAGACCGCCTGTCCGACAGTCACGTCTCTGGAGCTCTATGTGGGTCACCTGCAAGCACAAAGATAAAGAGAAATGCTGGGTTACTGACAAAGAAAATGTGGCATTGATGAAATAAATTGTGGAAAACACACATTTTTAGCAAAGCAATGTACTCCTAAAGGCAAAGCCTAAAGCAAAACACAGTATCCAGGCAACAACCTGTTTCTCAGTCTGTACAGTGGAAACTAAACTAATTCACTTGAGGAGTCCCCTGTGATGACCCAAAGTTAAAATAAGTAGGAACAGCAATGGAACAGAGTTAAAATAAAACCCCCGTCTTATCAGAAGTCCTTGAATTGATGTAACAGATAAACTGATGCAGAATTAGGAGTTGGCATTTACAATCACATAACACAAATGACTGGCAACACAGTGAACACACTGCACTCACTGTGTCCATTTGTTAAATCCGAAACTAAAAACCCACGAAGGCAACCCTCGCAGTTTATTGCGGTCTGAAAGGAATGGAAAGTAATAATCCAGTGGCTCACAAGGGCTTTGCATGTTATCATAAAAAATTACTCTGAGGGGAATTTGAAATTTGCTCGGAGGAATAACAGCATGCAGAGGTCTTCCTTTTTTTTGAAGGTGAACCTGGGCAGGCAGTGATCGTCTACAGGTGAATGAATGAATGCTCTGTGAGTGCTGGCGCTTTGACAAAAGGCTGCAGTTGCAGTCTGAGGGGAACATTCCACTAACCCTGTCCGTGCACTCGGCTGTCAACACACGGCATTGTTGTGGAGAGCGAACCATTCCACTCCAGTGAGCTACCTCTTGAAACTTCTGCATAGCATGTGGATCAGCCAGACCTCTTCATCCTGACCTGCCCAACCACCCACTTTCAACCAGTTCAAAAAAAGCCAACAGCAAATCAAATAGATACCCGAGAGGAAAAGGGTGAAGGCATCCCGAATTTACAGAAAAGGTCTCGTAATATTAGATTTTTTTTTTTTTTGTACGGCCACATTGCACTTTTACTGAATCTGAATTACTGGCGTGAAACCAATGCAGAAAAACTTAAAACTGATGAAGTGTAGAGTTTTATGATGGCGCGCCTAAACAAATTCACAATGAAAAAAACCTTGTGAAATGCAAACCTGTTGTAAAATTTCTCTTTTCAAGAAGAAACCTATAAACAAACAGAAAAACAAAATAAAGTGAGCTGCAGCGACAGGATGGAAGAACAAAGGAAAGTTGAAGGTTCTGGAAATCTAATTAGAGGTGGAGCTGGTGTCTTAAACCTGTCAAAAGTAACAAGATCCCTCTGCAGGCCAGCTCCCGAGGTAATTCAACACTGATGCTTCCACTGTGTGTCTTTGCTGGGCTGGACGGCTACAGCAACTCTTGGCTACAAAAAAAATAAAATAAAATAGTGGAAACTGGGCCTGAACCTTTTTCCCTGTTCTGCTGGACTTTGAATCAAAACCTGAGTGACTAAAAGATAAAGGAGTGAGACAAAGCCTGACAGAGAGCATGCATGTGGAACGGCATCTGGACACAAAGGCAGGAATCTGAGACATCACTGTGACGTGCACGCACATACACAAACTTGCATCACAGAATTTTGCTTGTGCACAGAAATCTGTCCTCACACACAGAGCTAATTGTGACAGAAACAGAGTAGTGTAGCAAATCCTTCCCCCGTATGCAGGCAGGTTGAGCGCACAGCTGCTATTGGCTGCCAGTAATAACCAGCACACTGTTTCCTCGAGCAGGAACAAAGAACAATAGTCTCCTTCAGTGTGGATAGCATTGGCCTTCAGCCTCAATAATGGGACAGCGCACTTCCATTTGGCTGCGGCAACTGTATCATAGCAGAAATGTATTTACAGTTGAGCACTCGCTTATCAGACTGCTGTATCAGGACAGCTCATCTCCTCCCCATCCTTTTTAGCTCTGTTAAGAGACTCAAATAGGAGGATTGAGCTTAAGCACATGTGGCAGCTGCACCAGGGTAACTACATTAGCTGACATTATTGGAGTCTGTAATGTTTTTTTTTTTTTATTCATGGAAAAGATCGGCTCTGTATCTCCACAGTCTCCAGTCTGCTGAGAGAAAAGCACGCTGCATTGTTTCATTTGCTCTCAGCCCTGCCAGGTTTTTTCAGGACGGCTCTCTTTTCCATCTGTCGTGCAGACAGCTCGAGGTCCTCCCGTCACCAGCACAGTCTTTGGTGTCTGTCATCAAGGGATTTCACTGTATGTGGGAAACCTGACAGGCTGGTTTGCCTACAGCACAGTCTTGCAGCAACCACGCCACGCCCCTCTACCTGCCGTGTGGCGTTCACTGGTTTCCACTGCGATTGGTCACCCGCAGCGCACACTTCCTGCAGTGTATTCCCTCCCTCCCGAGCAGTCGGCAAAAACTGTGCCCTGCATTCGACCCAGACGTCACTGTCACAGCAGACATAACACATTGTCAAAAATGTTGTCGTGCCGACTGTCAACCAATGACTCCTTTCCTAACTAAGACAATGGGAAAGAAACAGCAGCGAAACACTCTCAAAAATCAATATCAACGGAATAACTTCAGTATTTAAACAATGATTACATTTCACATTAGCCTTACTTTTGTATTGAAATATACAAAAAGTATGCAAGGTATTTAGTGACATATTTAAATACTATTTCAAAATACCTAAGCCACTGTTCCAATGCATGTTTAAATACTGTGTACGTCTTAGAATTACTTTTATACACTGCAGCTGTATGCAGTTTTACATTTAATGCATCTATTCATTAAGGATACATTTCAATATAACATAAAAATAATACACACAATTATTTGCATCAATAGTTTTTAAATTTTGATGCATACTCTGGGCAACATCTGTGCAACTTAAATTGTTCACAAGTTCGTTCATTATGTGAGTAAAGTCTATAATGATGTATAGAGATGTTGGACATGCATCTACATTGACTGTATGTGAAATACTTTTGCACAATTACTTTTGAGCAGCATTAGTTTCTTGTGAACTGTGATCTAAGTGAAAGTGCACCGAGGCTGCAGTCACAAAAAGTAAACATAGCATCCTGTCTGGATTTCACCGTGCGGCTCAAACAAAGTTAGAGGAGGTGATAAAAGAAACAACTGTGGACAGGAGAGTAAAAGCAGATGACACCGAGACAAAGGAAGTCAGACAAGAGACAGACACCTGCGACAGGATATTCTATCAGAAAGCTTATTAAATTATTGTCATTGCCAGACCTCAAAATGTATTTGATCGTCTGAAGAATGACGCCAAGGTGCTTTTGTGGTGCATTTTCTCACACGCACAAGCCAAAACCTTTTTTTTTATGGTTTTCACAGCTACGCCCACATTTTTCACAGCTATGCATGCAGATGAAAACCTAATGCTACATTTGACCATAGAAGCACAGTTGCATGCACTTGTATTTAGTGCACAGATTTCTCCAACACGCAAAATGTGACTGAAAGGAGTTTTTTTTTTTGCTGCTGAAAGATGACTCTCGGTCTCTTCTAATCCAAGCAAGAGACAGAGTTCACCTCTTTATCAGGGGGGGGACTGACGGCTACACAAAAGCCTCAGGTGTTTTTTCCCAGAAACACCTGATAAGCCCCAATTAGCTGAACGCCTGCTCACCAAAAACCAAGGCAACACCGCCCCATGACGCCACCTGCTACCTGTTACACTCTGCCTGAACCTGGCTCCACTTTCTCTGGGGAGGGGGGGGAGCACTTTAAACAAAAAGGGAGCCCCTAAATCTTGATGCAGCAAGAATTCCTGCGTTTTCACACACTCGACAATCCCCCCACAGTTATTTTAGATAAAGGCAGTGACTAACTGTGAATTAGTTACTTTATATTTGCATCTTATCTAATTTGCATTCAGGTAGGTTTTCTGTTGGTGTGCTCAGAGCGTATTGCCGTGGAGCAGTTTGTGGTCTGAAACATCCTGTGACACATCTTTCTCCATCTGCCCTTCACACTCCTAGCTCACAAGCCACTGTAATGGCAACATAGCACTAATCCAGCCTCTTGTGTTTCCTCATAGCAGTCTAAAAAGGCAGCGGTACAAGACTACAAAAGAAAGGTCTTCTTTGTTAAGACTAGAATATGAAAAAGCTAATACGCACATTTAACGTTTTAAGGAGATTTAATGGCTTCCTGCACCCTCTCCGAGACATTCAGCTTTTCTTCTAGAGACCTAATCTCTCCTTAGTTTTTAGAACAGCTATAAAGTAATCCATCATGAATACACAGAAAGCTTCTGCTGCTTTGATTTGTTCTTTCCTGTTCAGTTTCCGTGCCGTTCATATTAGTGTTTATTTTATCTTTGAGAGTGCTCTGCTGTAACTACGAGCGAGATCAGCCAACATCCTTCTTCTTCCCCCTACTCTTGATGTCCAGCATCCTGTAACTGACCTGCAGACCTAGTGACTGCGTGGGAAGCATTAGAATAATGGAGTTAGTCAGCTGAACAGCAAAAATCTTTCTTTCTTTTTTTTCAATATTCTTGTGTATTTCAATTTAGGTTGAAGCAATGCATATGACAGCGCAGAGAGCAAATACACAACAAGACCTCAGGTTCCCAGGAAGTGAATTCCATATATAAGCAAAGTAGTCAGAAAGTTTCCCAAGTCAAGTGTTGACATGTCAGACGCAAGGGAGAAAACACAATTATTACCACCACAAAGTTTCACCACCACTACCACAGAAGTCCTAAGGAAATGACTAAACCGAAAGCTGTATTTTCAAAAAAAGAAAACCACCTTGCAGCTGTTCTCTTTACTTTTCCGTTTCTTAAACTTTGTTAGTGATGACATACAGGTCTTTGTCTTTACACTGGCAACTCATTGCTCCTCAGAAGACACACAAGCCAGTGCACACATGGGTTCATCAAGCAGGCCTTGTTTTTGCATTGAGCAGCCAGATGCAGTCATGCTGTGCAACCAGAAAACACAGGGATGGACTGTCTGCTGGCAGATGGCTGCAGAGTCTATCTACTGCTCTTTCCATTGCGAAGCCCCAGGCCTGTGTCTGTGAAATCTTTTTACATCAGCACAGCAACACTATTGATCGCTGGCTGGCAATTTCCAGGAAAAGACATCCATGGTTCCAGTATCACTTTAACAGGGGTGAGGAGGATTCATGTCGTTGAACTGTGTCCTGGTCCTTGAAATCACCTTGGACACAGCACACTCTACAGTCATGCACAGTGACCTTTATTTGGTCAATGTTTCTTCTGTAAGGTCAGAAAAATCCAGAACAGTTCTTACTTAGTCATGGCTGCCTGAGCTTATCTTAAGCCACTGCTCTTATCTCTGTTACATGCCACGCTGCAGACAAGCTCACTGATAAAAACTGAGCCAAAAACAGCGACGATAAAGAACAACAGCTGACATGAAGATGACATCAGAACATACAGGTTGGAGTATCAAACACCTAAACTTTCTACACAGAATAACGGTCCTGTAACCCAAAATAGAAATGTCAAGACCGCAAGCCTTAACCTATTACTACATCTACATCTCATACTAAATGTCACAAAGAATTCGTTCAAAAAGTAATTTTTTCCCCTTCTTATCTTTTTGACTAGATAACCACAGGTGTTAGCTGGTATTTCCTAAACAGTGGAAACTATAGTAGTAAACTCCAGACGGAAAGACGGGCTGACACATTCTGGAAGTGATTTCCCGCACCGTAACTCTGTATCTGAGCAACAAATTTAAAAAAAGTGGTCTGACAACAGACAAGTAGAATATTAGCCAATAAGTAGTCTGGATTTGTCATTTTGAAACACCGGCAAACCATAAAATCACCAGAGAAACAAAAACTAAAGGTTTTAAGGGGAAGCACAAATGAGAAAGAAGAGAGCCTGTTTTACTTTGTGCTACAACAGAGCAGAAAATAAGAGATGGGGCCTGCAGTATCTCACAGTTTATAGCTTGGAGCGGAAGTGAACTAGGGAAACAAATCTAACAGTTAAAAAAAAACATGACAAAGAAATGTCTGTAATATTACAGCTATGTGACGATGTTGCCGACCTGTGTAAATCACATCCTTTTTTGTGACGAAAAAAATTACAGAAGTGTTCATTACAAATCTGTACCTGTGTCTACATGATGGGCATTTGAAGTGTTAAATAAAATCCTAGTTCCTTTAATTTTTACTAACACGGTAGACAGTTCCTTCTTGTGTTTTCATGCTGACTTCATGATTTAATTTTAGCTCCAAACAGCAATCTTCTTCTCTCTTTGTCTGCTCTTATGCTAACGCGTTCCTGCTTCATTAAAACCATGTTTAAGCTGCTGGATATTAGGGGAGTGGGTGTCCCCAATACACAGATTCAACATATAATTAGGGATTACCCTTTTGCTCGTCAAACAGTTTGACAGTTTGGGTACAGCCTTTTCTGAGGCTTCCAATCTGTCAACACAGTTCAGTCTGGAACAAAAAGGTTTGTTTTGTTTGTTTTTTTACTCCATGTTTCACAGTGACTTGTGATATTTTCTGCTCCTCTCCACAGTCACTTCATCTCTGCAATTCTGCATTGCTTCATTTATTGCAGCTGTTCATGAGCTGTGGAGTTTGTAGAATGGCAGTGAGAGGAGCTGGAGACAAAGAGCTGTATAAAGAAGGGCATCATACAGCCTGAGGTGCCACAACCCCCCCACTGCCACCCCCTCTTCCCTCCACTCAACCCTACTGGGGGGTGGGGGATCTCCAAAGGTGGCGCCTGAGAGGCAATTACTGTAATACGTTCACCCTCAGACCATTCCTGTCAACTTAAGTCTCGTTTCCAAATTATTCATCTTTTTATATTACTCTATTTTGCATATTTCCCTTTAATGCTGGCTCCCTGATTTGCGGAGCCACATCGTCCTCACTCTAACACCCCCTCCTCGCCTCGTATATTTTAAACTTCACCACAAAGATCAAAAGACAAGGCCACAAAGAGGTGATTAAATGCACATCAAGAGGGATTTATTTAGCACACATCTGGAGCAGAAATGTTCTTATAGCCCCCTATTAAAGACTTCATTACAGCACATACTGTGCAATCAGCTCTCGACTGAGCAAACTCTGAAGCTCTGGACTAAGAAACTTCATTATTCGTTGTCAGACAAACGTTTTGGGATGTGTCATGTAGATTTGCTGGTCTTTTTTAAAAAAAAATTTTAAGCGCTGTTATCATCCATGTCATTGTCTGTTGGAGACACATTTCTGCATTACTTCAGCATGCAAGATGTACATGTGACGTACAAACCGTCCTGAGATTTGATTAGCTTTAAAAAAAAAAGGAATAAGCTGTTCTAAGAAGTCATGGTTAAGCGAGGACAGAGGGAAACCACACATACGAACGCTTAACTATGAGTTTCTCGGGTTTGCAAGTGTGGAGGCTGGCTAGTGTTAACCACATGGCGCTATTAACCGAGACACCGGACACGCTTGCATCACGTGTGCACGCTGTCGGCTCATCTCTGCACTTTGCAAGGCTTTTTTTAAAATAGCAGCTTCCACCTACAAAGTACAGTCTGGTTTCTGTGATGCAGAAAAATAAACCAAGTTAAGTCCGGATGGATTGCATCAGAAAACCACCGGTCTGACAGCCGAGTCGTGCTTGATTAAGGTTTCAACCACTCTGCCCCTCTCGCACCTTCCCATGTTCTTGTCTTTACGGTGAGGTCTCCACTAATGAATTCTTTTCAGCCCTCTTTATGCGTCTTTTGTCCTTGTCGCTGCTCCTATTCCACTCTCTTGCTAGACCTTGAACTCCACCCCTTCTCATGTTCTCCTGCTTCGTTGGGAAATTGTGTGGATGCCGTGAGAGAACTTGTGACATTTGTTACATGGCATGCCAGCGAGCATGACGACACGTATCGATGCATGCGCGGTTCATATTGATAGTGTCGAGAGTTGCCGTGACTGTGACACTCGTGTTTGTTCCACTGATGCTGCATTGATTTTCAGTGCACGGAACATCACAACAAACAGTAGCATGACAGCATGCCAAAATCAAAGACAGAGGGGAAGAGAACAGGGAAGGTGCTGGCGACAAAGCAAAGCACCACACAATGGAAAATGATAACGTCTGCACAGGCTAACACACAGGGGCACAAAGCCACCCTGATTGCTTCTGCCTAGTGCCTACCGATAAGATGATGAATTGATGGAGGCCCTCCATCTCTCCTCATGGTCCAGCATAGGAAAACAACTCCAGACTCCTCTGGCAAACACAGATCCATTAAACATAGCTCTGTTTTTGGAGAAAAACACGGTTGCCTGGAGAGGGAACATTGTTGTGTCCACACAGTCTACAGCTGTATCCAAGTATTTTATACAATTTAAGAATTTCTTGCTTTGAAGAGCAGAACTTATTCCCTGAAAAACTCTTCAACATGAGCACGTCGTAGATTAAAATGTGAAAAAAAATAAATAATTAAAAAAAACATTTGCATGGCTAGTGCAATTACAATGTGAATTTAAAGACCTGTGAATGTGTGCAGGGCAGGAGACCCGAGAGTATTTAAAGTTGCACAGTTTTGGATGGATACTATGTCTGCTTTATATCCTGGCAACATTACACAAGTGAATTCTTTAAAAAACAAAAGTCTCAACAGTAAATAACTTGGCTTTTTGTGCAGTTTTACAGAGTTTTATGCAAGGTTTGGGTAGAGTGGCTTGCCAAGAGATATTTTTCAGAAATAGAAAACAGGTCAGAATGCGACTATGGCTGTGGTGTAGCTTTTCAGGGGGCACAAGGCAACTACTTGACTTTGACTTAAATGAGGCTCATCTAAAATGGACATGTTGGAGCAGTTTCCAGTTAAGTAAACAACATCCACTTGCACTCAATCTGTCTGTTCCATCAGAGCTGTCTGGCCTCTATCATGACCCGGCTTGTGTTTGGCTGTAGGATAAATCCATCAGGTCTTTAAGCTTGGAAAGACTCACGCTGAGGTCTTTACAGGATAAACAATCTTAATAGCTATTACTAATATAACATGCCATCACAGATGACTATTTGCAAGTCTGACAGTCATTAGAAAATCTAAAGGCTAAAAGAGCTCATTAGGATGAGAGACCAAGTTAAAATTCAGTTCCAAATAAAACGAATGGCTTCAACAGGCTCTTACTGGCTGCACAGAGCGATTAAAAATCCAAGAAAACCGTCTCCAGCTTACTTCTGGATCTGGGGAGGTGGGCTGTTGAAGTAATCCTGCTGAGTTTTCCAGCTGCACAAACAAAGCCGACTGGATAACAAAGACTTCCAAGAGGGAAGAAGAAAGAGGAGGAGGTGGGCTCGAAAACCACAGCATCTTCATGTGTACCTGCTCCGAGATCGCTTCAGCCTGAGCTCTGAGAATGACCAGAAATCAGGAAACCACGACATGACCACACTGATTAAGCCTGCCACCAGGACAGACAGTATGAGGTTGTTCCCACTCAGTTCATAAATCACACTGTACAACCTACAGAGAGGTTGCAAAGTGCTGCCGATCCCATCCAAAGCCACAGTAGTAACCAGAAACCCTGTACTCAATCTACTTGTCAGTGTCTCTGAAAGACGTATAATGTTCCTGTCTGCAGACAAACGTTGCACAATGAAAAATGCCAGTCAAGAGTTCTGAAAACCATTTTCTGCATTATTTCCAACTGGCAGCGCTTTGGAACACGGGCTGGTCCAAGCTTGAAATGTGAGAGTAGACGAACAGACTTATCCCCGCACCAGAAAGCGTCAGGAAATCCTGGCATGCTGCTACAAGCATCAGTGCTGGTCATGGGGGGTCTTATAGTTTGCCCAAGTACCTCATGTGGAAAAGGAATGTAAGAGGAGACTTTAAAGCTAATGGATTCTTTCCTTGGGTAAAACAAATCCAAAAATACTCAGACTTTTTTTTCCTTTTCACAAAATATCACTTTATGTAAATGTTTATGTAATAATCAGAACAGCACTGACAGCATGCTTTTTACCACTCAGAGAGGTTGTTTTAAAAAGAGGAGATGGATGAGGCAAGCAAGAGTGTGTATGTGTATTTCTCTATCTGCCATCGAGCAAATCCTATTCTCAGTGGTGTGAGTGCAAAATGAGTAAAAAGCAAAGGACGCCATATTTATTTTTCTGATCTGAGACACTCCCAGCTCTTGGCTGTGAATCACAAAGCTACATGCTGTCAGCTGTGTGTTGTGACTTGCGCTTCGGTAGCTTGTGAACAGAAGGCGTTTATTTTGCTCCAGCTGCCACACCCAAGGAAAGTGTTTTTCTGCAAAGGGGAGTACCAGCTAGAACTCTGAGCTTTAAGAACCCAGATGGCTATCCACAGACCACAATTAATATCACAGAGAAAACCCAAAAGAAGTGTGGAAACACATGCACTGTCTTCTGTTATCTGCCACGACTCCCGTTCTTTTTTTAAAAGTATCTATGCATGCATTGACCTCTAACTGGTTTCATTTAACCAGGTGAAAGACGGGGTGCCTCTGGCAGGTCGCTCCTCTGATCTCTCAGTGTTGTTACCCACCTGATCTGGCTGAATCAAGTGGTGAGTGTACACAACAAAGGAGAAGTCAGTTTCTCCAAGGAAAAGCCTTCTCATTGCTTCCTATTCGCAGACCGCTCCCAGGCCTGAGCTGAAACCTGAGCATCCTTCAGGGATCGACACCACCCACCCGCCACCCATCCCCGCCTTCAACCCCCTAGTGACCCATTCCATTAGAAATAGTCCCCCAAATCTAGTTCCCACCGCCGAATTTCCATTAATTTATTTATTCGTCCATTCACTTAGAGATCTGTTTATTTATTCAACGCATCTATTTGTCTTCATTTCTCACGCTATCTCCAGCAGTCCCCATTCAGAAGGCTCCAATTACAGCAGTCATCTCGTATGGAGAAACAGGGCCACTGAGCTGGGTCACAAACACACAAATCCTGAGCTCATGATGTCATGGGCTGCTGCGCTGCTCTCGAACATAAAAGATTTTAAAGCTGCTCTATATAGACTGCCAAGACTAATACCATGTGTGTTCTACTTATGTGACAGGCTGGAGATGTGGAGTATCTGGCCAATAAGTTGACGCCTTTTGCAGCAGCCTCTGGTGACTCTTGCCGAGGCCAAGGCTGGTGCAGGGCGAGTGAGGAAGCCTGGCAGCAGTCGGGCCCAGTGGGGTGGCGGGTGTTGTTCAGGAGCAATGAGCCATGTAGTCACATGGACCAAACACAGATGGACGGGTGGCTGTATCATGCCCCAACTCCAGCCGGTCCAAGACCTGCTGGAAGAACCACCCGAGCCCTTAAGCGGCCATGCACGCCCTAAACAAACCTAACTGCTCTTGCACAACAGCAGCATCAATGAAGCTGTTGACAAGGCCTTCAACAGCCCCATCCTAACGCTGCTGACCGTGCTTCCTCTTCACCACCCCACTCTTGATGTTATCACACGAAAATGTTTGCTGGTCTTTACTCAGCAGGCTTTGCGGCATCCGTGCGCACGTGAGAGTTTGGTTTCTCGCCCTATTACCTCCGCTGGGAGATAATATCATCCCAGGCCTTTGCAGTGTCAAACAGCCTGCTAATGAGCACCACACTGTGCAGACTGACGCAGGGTGAGCACAGGATAGAGGATGACGGATGGGGCTTTTATCTGGGCAATAAACATCAGTTCCTCTACCTTATCATCTTATCTCAGTGGGACTTGAGGAATCTCTCTGGGTGTCTACTGGACTGCTGACACCTATGTATCCTCCTCTACAAGATTTACTCTTTTGAACAAACTACATGTGCTTTCTTTGTCAGCAGCGAGGCCATAAAGAAATCTACTGGGTCAACTTTCAAATTTCACTTGTGTGTCATGCAACTGTATCGCATTATAAAAGTGTATTCAAGTGTGATGTCTGTTTAAATCCCTGACAACAATGTACTTTAAGACCTGAGCTCCGAGGAGCCCATCTCCAACCCCACGAGATTAACTCCGGTACATGGGGATAATGGGGGCTTTTGTCTTATTAATACATCCTTTCAATACAATGCCTTCTTTAGAGTGACGGATGAACAAGCCCCAACAACATCGGAGGTCAGCGCTTGAGGGAGGGAGGGGGGGCAAACACAGCAGGGCTGCGCAACGGCTCCAAGGAACCGAGTGTGTGAATGTGTGGAGCACCCAGCTCATGATCTGAGCTCCCCCCAAACAACAACTAATACAGTCTACATATGATGCAGCCGACCCCCCCATCCCTTGCATGACGGACAGCTGTAACCCCGCGTGTTAATATTTAACACCAAACAACGTTATTCATTAAAAACGCAGCGTGTTCAACAAACGCAGCTGTCACATCAGAATTCAAACACTCATCGTGGCCCGAGGCTGCAATCGAGTTTCAGCCTCTGGCAAGTACAAAAGTGGCGTGTTGCTTAATGTGGGCGATCATGCTGTCATAAGTCCTCAGTGGCCCATTTCGAGACTTTTTTTTTAAATGATTATTTTAGCGTCAGTGGAGACTTTCCATGCGCTTTTATTCTCTTGGCTCATCTTTTGATGCAATGAGAGTTTCCAAATAAAGAATTTTTGGTTCATTTTCAAATAAATCCCCATAAATGATCACATTAATGTCAGATTTTACAATAGTAAAGGAGATCCTTTTGTTAGGTTGCTGCAGCACATGCGGTTGCACGAACAATACTTTTATGAAGGTGCCATTGCTTACCCCATGAGACAATTCATAGAGAGCAGCGAAAACACGCTCCGGTAAATATTTGCCTCCAAATGTCTTCACATGTGGTCACCACTTTCCACAAAAGCTGCGTAAAAGTTCAGCGCTCTCCAGTTCTGCTCCGGCGTCCACAAGCACACGGTGACAATCAAAACTTTGCTGGCGGATTAGACGGCGTGTCTTGTAGTAAATCCATACCGGTCTGTGCGCCACCGCGGAAACCGTACAAAGACAACCGATTCCAGAGTGGGGGGGAAAAAATGACCAAAACCAACTTCTTTGTAGAAAAGTGGCGATTGCACTTTCTCTTTTGTTCTAATCCAGCAGTCCGTCTGATTGTCCTACTGCTCTCTGGGATTCGACAGCTCCAAGAGGCTGTAGAACGTCATGTAGGCGCGCACACAATACGCGCTCACACACACACACACACACACGGGTAAACACACACCCACACACACGACAGGCGGCGTGGAGTGTATGGAAACGTCATGCCCATAAAGAGACGCGAATTTTAGTGTCGAAATATAATCACGGTGCCGATTCGTAGACGGCGATTAATGTGGAAAATACGTTTTTGAGCCGATTTCTGGACTCTTTTCTCCACTCTGGAGCGCACAAATGAAGTCCAGATGTTCCACCTCCTCACTTCCTCTCTCCTTGCAGATCCAAGCATGAACTGGAGTCCACACTTCTCAGCTCATCTTGGCTCAGTTTCCCTTGAGAGCCAGATATAGATACTACAGCTCAGTAAAGTGTGGCAGTTAACATCAACATGTGATTTTATTTCATTTCATTTTCTTGTGTCTGGTGAGTCACAGCTGTAATTTTTAGATTCATCCCTCTAGTCTGGGTTGAGGTGTAAAAAAAAAAAAAAAAAAAAGAGGGTGAGGTGAAGGTAAGTCAGGGCTTGTTAGTCATCAGGGATGTGCCTAGACTTACACTGGGGCAGGTGCTGGTTGCAGTCAAAGTACCTGCGTCTAACCCCATTGGAGGTAATAATGTCTTCACAGTCATTAAGTTGAAAGCTAAAGTCATCCCAAGTGGCGATGATGTCATGTGTCTGAAGAAGGAGCTGCATAATGCTATCATAGGAGTTATTGCTTTAACAAAACATCTAAAGCCTTTCCTGGATTCTACGCTACAGACATTTGAATTTGCATAAGGGGCTGTGGGAAGATTTTGAAAATATTATTGGGGGTTTTTGTTTTTAAATTTAATAGGAACTTTTTTTTTTTTTCTTGAGGGAACAGATGCGAAAAGAAAATGGAACGATAAAGACTTTGGTTGAAACGGATAACAACCGTGTGACTAAGAGAGGAAGTTTCAGGTGGTTTTCCTGTTAAAACGACCTCAATCCAAATGGCAGGAAGCAGGTGGCACTCATACGTTCATACGTCATACGTGACTGAATGATGTCAGAGCACATCACACAGAAAAAGTACATCAGTGCGGCCCGGCTATAGGAATAAATGGAGACACACTGGCAGTTTCCATTTGAGTCTTTGTGTGTCTGTACTCTTCCGAAGAGTTTCGACAACTTTGACTCATGTCGCGACTTACTGTGGGGGGGGGAGGATTGTGCAATCCACTCTCACGGCACTCATCCCTGCCACCCCCGCACTGGCTGTTATGTGGAAAGTGCTCACTCTAAAGGAAAAAAAAAAGAAGAACAGCTTGTGAAAAAGAAATTTCAATACTTTGCAATACGTCTGAGTTGCCAAAATCGTTTTAACCTGCAATCTCTCAGGATGTGGAGCCAACTTTAACGGTTTAACGGTTCATCTTAAAAAGCTTTTGTTCCCGCTTTCTGCATTCTCAGCTGAAGTGCAGGCAGGTCAGTCTGTAATGGATGTGCAGCAGACGAGCTTTATGGACTCTCTGCTCACTGTCAGCGGGTTTATGATGGGACTGCTGCTCCACTAAAGCTTGCCCCACTGCTGTGTCTCTCACTGAGCTTTTAGGGGAGGGGTCAAGAGCCCTGACCTCACTTCCTGTTGGGGCTCCTCACAAGCATTCCATTGTCTGTGAGAATGTGCACGGGCTCGGGGGACCCTGCACATCTGGCAGCTGTTATTAGCAAACCTCCTGTATCCAACCCCTCCATCCCCGCGAGGAAGAATACTACATGTGCTGGTGGATGTGCGCCCCAACACACACTTCAAAATAAACTCTCTGGGATGGCATCATTTCATGAGCCCGGCATGCCAGGACAGCACGTTTTGGAAAGTTAACTCTACAATAAGAAGGAGTGGTGTTAATGCAATGCACATTTTGGGAAATCTTTTACTTTTAATGCAGAGATGTGCTGTTCTTACAAATGCTTGGTAAATGTGAATCTATAGACAACAGCTGATTAGCTTAGCTTAGCACAAGGACTGAAAACAAGGGGGGAACCAGCTGGCCTGGCTCTGTCCAGCAGCAACGTTCCACCTGTACGTGAAACTTTAAAGCTTGCTAATTTACACAGTCTCAACCATTCTAAGAGTTTCAGGGACATGTGGTTGTTACTATACTGCAGAATGGCCCGAGTGCACCTTAATATCATTATGCTATTGGGTGGGAAAAAAATACTCAGACTTCTTTTAATTCTGTTAAATCTAATCATAACCGCGTTAAGCCAAGAATACAGCAATATTGTTCCTGCAAAGCAGCAAAAGGGGGAACTGTTTTGGTGGAACATATGTATGCACAGAGCAGAGTGCTGTCATTAAAATGGCAGAAAAAATAACAGGAACGCCTCACTGCACGATTCAAATCCTCTGCAAAAACGTGACATTTTCAAAGCTGTAGGTTGCTAGCTTGGACTATGGTGTCGTTGGGATTTAGATATCGGTAACACGTTGACAGTGGAAGGGGAGGAAAAAGTAAATGTGCAGCCAGTAGCAGGCTCATACCTGCAGCCTACATCCAGTGAGTCAAACTACACATGTACAAACTGGCCTTTGCACTTTTGTTATTTATGCAAATGAAACAATGAGACAAATCATGTTAATTTGCGAGCGTTGAGAGTTTCTAGTAGGTGGATTTTGGTACATATGACCAGAGCCAGGCTTTTAACAGTGTTTGTGATAAACTCAGCCAGCTGACAGCAGACTCCAGCATCATTTTTATCACACAGACATAACAGTGATAGCGATCGACCTTGTCATCTTACTCTCAAAAAAAAAAGAAGGAAAAAAAAAAGAGAGCGAAAAGAACTTTATTTCCCCATATTTTCCAACTACTCCTTAGAAGATATTATCTTCACATACAACACAAGACAGACTACAAAACTGTGTCGGAGCTTTCAAACAGGCTGTGGTTTCTTGGCCTGTGTTTGAACCTGCCAGAAGAGACACAGTAAGCAGATTTTGTGTCACAGACTGAACCCCCAACAGAAATGTCTGCATCGTACTTACAAAGTGAAGATGCTGCATTATTTGTTATGTACATCTCAGCAGATCTTTGGTCAAGGAGCTGAAGACCTAAAAAGGCAAAGTGGCCTGAGAGGAGCAGCTAAATATTCTGCGTTCCTACTTTTAGGCACAGGATTACACCGGGGAAGTCATTAACAGTAAAGTCTTACTGTTCTCAGGCTCTATGTCGTGTGAGATCGGGGACTTTCCATCCTTTGTTTATAGTACATAAAGTAGAACTACAGATGCAGCTGTCAATGTGCAGAGTATGAAATAAGGGCAACAGATCTGGGCCCCAACGCGTCAGTGCGGTCTCCTTTTTTTGTTTTCCGGTCGTGTTGCATTTTGTACATGCATTAATCTATCCAGGCAAGAAGACATTGCTTCAATTACAAACAATAAAATAGACATAGAAAGCGAGCCATAAGGGAAAGATGTCCCAGCACTTCCTCTTCCAAATAATAAAAAAAAAAAAAATCCTCCCAGACATAAAAAAGTCTCTGTGGAAACCTTTTCCCTCACAGATGCTCTGACCAACGTTAGATGTGTATTTTTAGTGCTGAGAATGTTCTTCAGATCACGTGCATCAAAGTTCAAGACCGATGTGATCCGGATGACGGGTTCTGAGCTCTCATAAACAGAAGAGGGAATGGGATCAGTTAGCAAGTGAGGAACTGTTGTCACAACTGTCACTTCGTTGCATTTGCACTTATTTTATCCCTTTAGTTGCCTAGTAGGTGGACAATAAACAATAAAACTGCAGCTTTAGTTCATACAGAAGATCTGCTTTATGAACAAAATGCTCTACTGCCTCGTTCAAATCAATAAGACATATTGCACAGAGTACATACAGTTAATTGGCACAGACCGACTGCTAGAAGTTTGGTCTCACCTCTTAATACCTAACAGCAAGAGAGCTGCCTGGAGTCAGGGCAGCTTATCTCTCTCTGCACTCTAAACAGTGGGCTTAAGTGCTGGCCGTGCCACATGTCTCTGCTGTTCACAGGTTTAGAAGAAATCCGTCCACCCTGCATTCACTCCCCCCAAAAAAACCTGCAGTGTTATCTTACTTCTTATCTGTAGACCATCTAGAAACTTTTTTTTTTTTTCTGGCACGAAAGAACTTGATCTGTTCACTGTGCAGGGATAAAACCTGAATCACTGTCTGCATTCAGGTCACTCTATCTGCCAGCAAACAAAAGAATTATCGGCCTCATGTGTCGCCGATGATAACTTCTAAAAACACAAGTTGTGATATAACTCACGCTGTTTGTACCTTCTTGTGTGGCAGTTTATCCTGAGGGTCTGCCATGAAAACGTGTTTATATATATATATTTCCTTGCAGAATTGCCTTTATTATTTGAATTGAATGCCGCTCTTTTAAAATATTTCATCGCTCCACCCATCTACTGAAGTGTCTCTCACAGGAGTATAAAGTTACCGTATTTTTACAGTAAGGCCTGAAAAGGCTGTTCCCATGGTCCAGTTTTGCGTTGGTCTGTGTACTGGTTACCACGCTTGAGTATTAGTATTGGGTGTCTGTTGTGTTCACAATCCTACGGTCCACTGAGGGAAAGAGTGTTAGTGGATAGTAAAGATGGGGGCCCACACGGGTGGAGGTGGGGGGGCAAGTCATGACTTTTGTGGCTTCCTGCAGATTAGAGCAGTGTTTATAGAGCCATGCTGACGTGCTCTTAGCAAAACACATTCAAATCCGCACATTCATTATTAGAGTCTTCCATTAACATTATAACTCAAAGTGTTTGTTTTTACACTGCCGAGAGGAGCTGCGGGAGAAGTGATGCAACTCCTGTTTGCTCTGTGGTCAAACAGTCATTTTGCAGTTGAGGTGTATTTTCTGAGGTGCAGCAACAGCACAAAGGTTTGGCTTTTAGCAGAGCCGCAGATAGGATCCCTGTCATTTAATCTTCAGAGGCATCGCAAAGGGCACGGCTAAAAATCTGTTGTTTTGACCTGAAACCATATGGCAGCCATCAGTGGCTCCTCTTGCATCGACGTAGAAACCCAACCCTGACATTTCTTGCTAATTCGCTCACAAAAACTTCAAAAGGATTGTCACAAGTTTGCATGTGGAAGTGTCTGTGTGAGTCAGCGGCAGTGAAGAGCAATACCAGGATTAAACGTCATCCCTAAGAATCACTTCTGTTTGCTTGATTCCCACTGTTTTGTGTCTTCGCTGACAGAGGAGACAGTCTTTGTCATTCCACTTTCAGATTGTATACGCCGGTCATGAGATGCAGTTTGCTATATAGCTATATAACACCAGCTTTCAGTCTTTGACCTTTGCCGTGCAGGATTTCAGAGAATGCTACGTGCTTGTAAGACAGTACTCGTAAACCACAGATGTTTCACAGCAGCAGAATCTTTTTTTTTTTGTCTTCTCATGCAGAAAGCTTCTGAAGATTTTATGACAGAAAAGGACAGACGGAGCCAATGGAGTGGTAAAGGAGTCAAAAGAGGAAATAGAAAAGAGATGAATGTGTGTGAGAAGAGGAGGGAAGGAAGTGAAGTGGAGTTGGTCAACAGAGGGTAAAATAAGCTTTCAGTAACCAGGTCAAGCGTGCACCTATTGGATTCTTGCCTGAAGAAGCATGGATGTTGTCTGGCTGAGACAGAGAAGCCGGACTCAATGAGTTGATCTTTGTGTATTTTTGCTTGAGGCAGAGGCCTCAGTATTTGTTTGTGAAAGTGTGTTTACAAAAGAGCGTTTGTCCTGACACATGCGTCAAAAGGTGCACATGTCTCACCTCGAGAAGAATTTATCCTGTGTTCCCCAAAGGGAGGATGGCACTTGGCTGCCGGGGTCAATGTTGGGGGTCATGAGATTAGAAGGATCAGGGTCAGGCCATTACTTTAATCCAGCTGTTCTCTCACGTGACCTCCATGCCCTTGGATAAAGGTGAGCATTTGCAGAACCGAGTTATGTTGTCAAAGTAGTAAAATGCATAATAAAAAAGAAAACAAAGAGTGTGAGGGGAGATGGCAGGTGGGCAGCAGGGGTCGAAGTCTCACACTTTCCTGACACGGCCTGAAGCCCTCCGTCTTGAAAGCCGACACACACAAACATACACACTGTGGGCCAGACCTGGTCAGACATGGGGTGGGAGATCAAAGTTTGAGCAGAGACCATGACAAATTTGGCCTTTTGTTTGTTGACGTAACTACAAGCAAAAGGAAAGCTATGTACAAATCTTAAAACGACTTTTAAAAACGTATTACTGCAATAATCCTTTACAAGAGAACAGAGCTGGGATATTAATGTAGGAATCAAGGACCACATTTTCCACTATTACTTTATTTGCTTTTTTACAAATTCTAACACTCAAAATCACCTTTGAACCGCAGAGCAACCCTCCCAGTTTTATTGACTGCACACTATTACCTCCCCTGTGGTCAAGCTCCACACACCACCCGGGAAGTGTTGCTTTGATCAGCACGCGGCACACATTCTTCCCATCATCATTTCACTTCCCTGCCCAGTGTTTATTATTGGCTGCAGCTGGAACACCTCCAGTCTCTCAGACCTCACTCCATCAAGGTCGCGCTGACAAAATCGCGCACCAAAAAGCTGGAACGGACCGCCTCTGTTTGACTGCGACTCCCAGCCAAAAGTTTCCCTGCAGGTTCATATGAAATGTGTCATTTTTTGTCTGATTCCCTCCTGAAGGTTGACCATCATGTTAGTCTGTTCAATACATTGCAGCTAATTGGAGATAAATTCTTCTTCCTTTTTGTTCTTCTCTGTTAAATTATGTTTGAACAAGCCGCTCAGTTACACACCTGCTGCTCTCTTCTGTTTTCCACGACCTCTGACATTTGTATGGGGAAGTGATGTGGCTTCACTGAGAACCTGTGCAGCTTCACTTCTCATTTACAATGAGTGAACAAACATGTTACCTTAATTTACTTCATAAGCGCACATAATTAAGAGTGAGTAATGTCTTTCATGTTTTGACTGGTGCAAAAAAAAAAAAAACATGCGAACAAAGGAATAAAAAAAAATAAAAAAAAGCAATACTGTAACCAAACCGTTCAGTATTACAAATATGACTCATATGATATTTTAATCACTCCTCTAAACAAATAGCTTTATATCCAACTAATGCATGTGATTGTTGACAGGGGATGTGGTTCTGTCTTGTTATTCTGTGTGAGTCATCTCCTTCAGGGCTAAAAAAGGAAGCCAGCATAGGGAAAACTGCAGTTCCTCGAATGGCCACTTGAGGCGACTCTAAATCCTCGATCCCTAGAGACCAGGGGTGCCCAATCCTGGTCCTCGAGAGCCCCTATCCAGCATGTTTTAGATGTTTCCCTCTTCCAACACACCTGATTCAAATGATCAGCTCATCATCAAGCTCTGCAGAAGCCTGATAACGATCCTGATCATGTGAATCAGGTGTGTTGAAAGAGGGAAACATCTAAAACATGCTGGATAGGGGCTCTCGAGGACCAGGGTTGGGCACCCCTGCTATAGACAGCCATGGTAAAATATCCAACTACACAGCACAAATAAACATGCTTCCAGGCTGGTACAAAAAAACTGTTTGTTGGTCTCTTTAACTAACCTTTCCATCCATGACAACTGCACAGCGGGCGCACTTTTATATTTCTCAACCATTTAAATTGCAAAAAAGTTAAAATTTTACATAATTAACAGCAATGCCCAGAAATGTTTGCATGACCTACCT
This sequence comes from Stegastes partitus, assembly GCF_000690725.1. NCBI lineage: Eukaryota > Metazoa > Chordata > Actinopteri > Pomacentridae > Stegastes > Stegastes partitus. The sequence continues at coordinate 315,484 of NW_007578028.1, forward strand.
CAGCTTCTCTCTCACTCCACTTCTTTGCTCATTTTTTGACTTGCTGAGAGTTAGGCACCAAACTAAGCTTCAAATCCACTGTTCAGAATTCCTATAGGTGACATCATGGAGGGTTTGTCCATCCTTATAAGGAGTCCACAGTTATCTCACATCTCTTTCATATTTTAAGCTTTTTCTTTCTTTTAGCTTTTGACAAATGTTTCTTGCAGAACTTGTCAAATTAAAGCCCTGCATACAGTCAAAGTCCTTACAGGCAAATTTGACCACTTAGAAGGCATGTTGGTGAAACCCATCTTGGCAGTTATTTCAGGCCAACAAGAACAGGCCTCTAGCTAAATGGATATGGAGACAGAGCCATAGCTGCAATATCAGTGGTCACTGGGGCATAGAAGCTGTATCGAATCACCAGTCAAATCTAATAAAAAAAACATTACAAAAGTTTCATGACTTTGCTCCAAAAGAAAGTTTCAAAATCGTTTTTCCCCCACAGGTTATACTTCTACGTACAATATGCTTGTATCAGTGCAACAGCACCAGCTGGGTGGTTGTTTCCTGATTGGTTGGATGTTTCTCATTTTGGCTGGTAAAAGACATATCATTTCACCGCCATCTTTGCCGTTACAGAATGAATATATTTATATTCAGGATGCTTTTAATGGCGAATCTCTCTATCATAACACCACTGACACAAGCAAGGTTCAAACATTGCTATAAAGCTTCAGAGTTTATTTTTTGTCTCCAAATACAAATGTATATGTACAGTGTGACTGTAGAAAGCAGGGTGATCCAAATGTTTTGATATTGTTTCCTCTTGTGTGTTCATGTATTAAACTGTTGTTGGGACTGTCGAGTAACTTTTAAAGAAGCATTTAGGGTGAGAAAGTAAAAATAGTTTCAAAAGTAAAGCAAGCTTCCCAACGTTTTAAGTAAGCGAGAAAACGGAGAAGGAAAATGATTTTGTAGCCAAGACAGACTGGTAATATTGATTCAGCTGTACTCTAATTGCATGATGACCTCACGGCCGTAGCCAATCAAGTTTCAAATTACTTATCACCCACAGCTGAATGAAAACAGCAATTAAAGGAAAGTTAGCAGATCCCTTAGAGAAAGAACCCAATTGAAAGTCAATCCATTCATACACATTAAAAGCCCCACTGTAGGAGCACAATGTAAACAGCACTTACGATAATTAACAGCAGCTCCAGTTCCACAGAATTACTCAAGTATGGCCAACCCATCCCACATACAGTAAAATATCTCATCACTAAATAACCATGCTAGCTAATAACATGCCGCCATCATTTTTTCCCCTACTGAAGTTCACGATGAGGCACGGTGACTAAAGCATGACGCCCTCCAATCGACTTCTCACCAAGTGTGTCCCAGGGAGCGCTAACGTCAGTTGATCTGTAGACACACACATCTGTGAGTGAGGCTTTCACATGATGATGACTGTTAGCTCATGCTGCTGCTTGCCAGCTGGTGTGGTTCTGCTTTGAGATTTGTGAGTCATGCCAATAGAGCCTCAAGTCTGCACAGTGGAGTAAAGCGACTGCTGCATCATTATCTAATCAGACTGCAAGTTTGATAGGGATAGCATCCGCTGTGAGCAATCAGTCCTTTGGGCAGTTTGAGCTGGATGATGGGAAGTGCAAAGTCAGAGATGTTTAACCGTAAAATGTAGACTCTGGCAGCACTGCAGCTGCCTGAGAGAACGCTCCATAAAACTGTTGAATATCGCTGCTGGATAACAAAAAAGAAATGTGTCTTTAATTAACAACTCACACGAATTGTTCTATGACTGGCAGTAATCTCACTAACCTAAAACAGATTGAATTAGACATTCTTTCGTATTGTAAAGCAGCAAGAGAACCACAGCTTTTACTGAATTCAAATGGTGTTACTAATCCAGACCCATAATTGTTGTCTGATGTTGCAAACACACATGCAGGCAAATCTGTCATATTTTTGAATTAGTAATCGAGTCCACGGGTGTGTAATTCTTTAAACCCAGACTTTGGGTTATTTTTAATCCTTTAAAAATACAATAACATGTTTTCATTTTGTGGTACTAAATATTTATTCAGTGAAGGTGTCACATCTGAATGATGATTGTTTCATTTTTCATTGACTCCACTTGAATAAATTCATGCTGCTCCTAGTGGAAAAGAGCAGGAGGGTCCCCTTGTCCAAACTGTGGGTTTTATGACTGTTTTGAAGAACTCCTCCAGTTGCAGCTTTCTGTACTTTGGGTGAATGCTGGTCACCTAATGTTTCGCACCACTGACCTCAACTACTTCCAATAACATGATTAAACTGTTGGTCTCCATCTTGGAGAAACAGCTCTGAAGCCTCGAGGGACCCTGGCAGACTTGAAGTCCGTGCTACTTTCAGACAGAACAGACAAAATGTTCATCAGCCCTGTAGCTTGACTCTTTCTGATGTAAAATGATTTAACGGTGTCAGTAAAATACTGCTCTTATCCTGGCTTTGGACCAGTCTTGCCCCCTAACCCCTTCCTCAGCCGACCCCCCCCCCTCTGCCTGAGGAGCACCGAATTCCAAGAAAAGTTGCAGCTAAGTTCTGGCTTCCATAAATCACAGTTCCACTCCCCAGCCGCTCCCTGTGGAGCACCGAGGGAGAAACATCATCCCCTTCCCTTTCCCCGACCCCCTCCAGCTCCACCCACCCCTTCTGACTGTTTTAATGCAGCCAAAATTAGCAGATGAGAACTTCCTCACCGTTTTACCACAACCTCAACAGGTCTCTGTTTCACTTTGAGCTGCTCAATGCGTGCTCAGATCTTTATGGCCTCCATCTGTCACACCGCTGTGGCGTCAAAGTCACGCTGCTTCAATCAGTCTCCCCGCTTTATTTACCTGTTAGTGTTTCTGCATGTGGTCGTGTTGTTGTTAGGCCTTTATTGCCGGCAATCCACAACAATGGTGCCAGTCAAGTCTGACTGACTGCTATCTCCAAACAGTCACTGTAGAGGAAGCACAGAGGCAAACATGACCAAGAACTCCTGCAGGGGGATTGTGGGAGGAAAGCTCACATTGCAGAAATGATACAAACAACTAAAAAGGACAGATCTGCAAAATATACTCTGGGAAAATGTTCCATGACATGACAGGCTTATTGAAAAAAAAAAATGTGTTATGCAACCATTGTGCTAAAGTTTGAATAAGATTTTTATTGATTGGACTGTGTTTATGCCTAAAAGGAGTGTGTGACTGCAGTGCTGTAGCCCAACCCAGATGAGTGATAGGCCTGTCTCTGCATGCCCATTAGATGCAGGTGAGCTGATTAATACGCAGGGTTAGGTTTACATCTGAATAACATATCCATCACAGGCCTCCATTTCTGGGACAGTATGGCCAAGGGCTCTGACAGGAACTCTCGGCACAGCTCTCATGAATAGCACATAAACAGAGAACATCCGTAAACAGTTTAGAGGGCTCGCTTGGACTTTGTTCCAAAGGGGTGGGTGGGAATGAAGGATGCAGAAAGGGGACTGAGACAGAAGGGCAAAAGAGTGAAGCACTGCAGCTGATATTCCCTCCATGGCGGCCTGGTTGGGAGGAGCAACATCAGGCTGCCTCTGTTCTCCTTTGGGACATTCTGCCTGTACAAACAAACCGACCCGGGCCTCTGGTCTAATGGGAACCAGACCTGCTCAAGGACCAAATCCCCTCTTTCTCCTTCCCTCCTCTTCTCCTCTGTATGACCAATGCTCCGTCGAAACACACTCCAGCTGAAGGACGCACTTCAATTATCCCAAACAGACCTGAAAATATTTCCCTTTCCTTTCCCAAGTTTTCCCACACAGCAACGGTTCACGACGTTCCATGTTTCTACATCAGCGCTGACCTTCTTGACCCTCAAGCAACCAGACTCCAGTGACCTGAACTTATCTCCACAGACACACCTTGTCTCACTCTCGCATGCTTTCACTATCACCTCTTTGCCTCATCACACATATACACAAACCTTTCCATGCACTAATACTGGCAACAAAAAAAAAAATCTCCCTCTCTTTTCTTTTGACAAACTGTAAGTTTCTAAGTAAATGAGTAATCAGGTTTCCGCTGAATGACGAAAGCATGTGGCTCAGGACGAGGGGCACCATGCTGATCTGCAGGGTGTTGAGTGAGAGAAACTCATCTCTGGCCACAAAGTCTGAATGTTCTCATTGTGAGGGTTCAGAGTTTATCAGTGAATGTCCTCCCAGTCTCGCTGCTGTCTCTATCTGAATGTTCTGTTTCACTAAAGTATGAATATTGGCACTGAGTCAGACACAGAGCAGAAAATGCTCTTAAAACACAAAGAGTCTCCACATTGACAGCACATCTGATGCAGAGAGAGCTAATTGTGATATGTGCCCTGGTGACAGTGGGCCTCACAGTCATGCAGCGCTGTTCAAGTTGCATCACTTTATCTCTGCATTCTTCTTCCTGAAAGATTATTCTGGGATAAAAATACATGTTAACGCTTCCTTCTGCTTCTCTTCTTCTGCTGCTACAACTGCGTGGTGCAGAAGTGCAAGTACATACGCACATAATGTCCAAGGCCAGAAACGCTTGTTATTTGCAAGTGTTTAAATCAGTAATCTGGTCACTGACGCCAAGTGCCTGGAAGTAAGGGCAGATTTATTGACGAGAATGGCCTGTGTCTGAGGAGCTGGAAAGAATTCACAAACACTGGATATGACTGTTCAGCTCCGTCTCCCTCCCACACATCTGGGTACAAACCCGTCAATGTAACCGTAGGCAAAGATCTGTGATGAGCTGAGTTGCTGCCCAGCTCACAGTCATGTTACACCCCCTACACACACACACACACACACATACATACACACACACACACCCCACCCTCCATTTGATTTTTGCCTGGTCTTGTGAACTGCTCTGGGGTTCTCTGTATTTTTCATTCTCCATGGAATTGCTATGGGATTTCTGGCAGTGCTTACCTCTTTGTGCCGTGCAAGCCGGGAGTGGCCAAGCCCAGACGCATCTCTGTGGAACTGTTTTTCTGCACACTCAGCACAATGCGGTAGCAAACGTGTTGCAACTTACACACTTTAGCCTCCTGAAAGAGGTTAGGAGTAGGAGTTATGTACAGGATGTGAATATATATATAGATACAGACATACATATATAATCTGCGCTTGCATTTGGTAGCTTGCACTTGTGAGCCTGTGCACTTGCATGATACAGCTCCAGGACATATTTAAATTGGTACAACATTGATTTTCTGTAACCATGCCATGCAGTTTTGTTGGCTGAAATGCAAGGTGATCAATAGAGCAATGCCAAAAACACCCTGAACATAACATGCAGCATTTTCTCAAACAAGATTACTAAGGATACTTCTTTTTAATGCTTTCTGAATGTATATGTATTCCCACGTTATTATACTGTCATAAAATGTCTTGTGCAACTTTGACTGTTTTTGTAAACTTCAGTAAAATACTTAAATGCTGCAACGTAACCACAAAAGACATAACATGTAGTAAGCTCTCCGTGATAAGGCCAGGTGGGTGTGTCCAGCCAGGAGTTGACTCAGTGTTGGTTTATATTCCCACTGATGTCATTTGTTGAGGCAACAGAACTTTGGCAGGAAGAGCCTGACAAACAGTCAAGGTCATTGACCCACTTCAGAGAAAAAAAAAAGCACCAATCAGTTTGTGTGTCCCTGATGTTTCAAATTAATGATTATTCCCTGATGTAGGACAACAGATGAGGGAATAGAGCTGTCTTTGTCTATTAATGGCCTCACACCACATCTTTGACCATTAATGGTTAAATATACCCAACGTCTTTCATCATTTGTTAAAAGCTCCTTCCTCTTCTCTCCTTTCTTTTCTAATCTGATCTCTTCCTCCATATTGTTCCACTGCCACGTTGCAGCCGTTTGGAGCCGGGGAAGTTGAGACACCTGGATTTTGCTGGTTTTGTACTGAGATTGTTCTCCTTCCAGGGCCGTGTGATGACATGATGATGTGGCATGGTCTGATAGTGAGAAACTACTGAGCGCGGGGACTCCACACCCCCATGGCCTCTCAATGCTCCCCCCATCCTGAATCAAATACACAGAGATGTGTGGGATTACTCTCAGAGGAGGAACTTGAACCCTTTGACTTCCTGCCCGCTGATGAGGTCACTGGTCTCAGTGGGAGTGTCTGCGAAATGCCTGCTCAATAACAGCCGACTGACGGCAGGGCACGGTGGGAGAGGGAGGAGAGACGAATAGGAGGACTGGGACATGAAGCGGGGGTCGAGGAGTAGATGACAGGTTGATGTGGGGGTGGAGAAGGAGGAGAGGAGGGAAAAGACCATCCAGGGCCTGCAGGCAGTTGGCGGCACATAGCATGTGTTCATATTATGGAGAGGACTCAGTTCTCTCTTTAAAAAAAAAAAAAAATTGACAAAGGGGGTGGGGGTGTGAATGCTGCACCGCCAGGAAAATCTCACAAAATGCTCAAAAAATGTTCTTCAGCTGTCTGACTAAATGCTCTGTTTTTCATTAATCACATATGGCCCGGATAGTAATTGCTATTCGAGGCAGTGCAGGGACCGAAAATATGACTTTATGTATTAATCTGTGGGTTCAAATAAAGATCTGGCCCCCGTTTGCCAGAACACTCTGCGTCACCCTGAAGCTGGCCTCATTTATTACCAGCAAAATGAGGCCTTCAACAAGCTGCATTATTGTCTGTTGAACTTTTACAGCTGTCATGCTGTCACAATGAAGTACTTTTGCACAAAGGGAAGAGTCTTATGTATGGTATAGGGAATAGCTAACTTGTGGTATCACATGCTACGCCCTGACAGCTTGCCTGCCTCTCGCTGTCTCCCAGCTGATGTCAGCGCACTGTTGATTAAAGAGCGGGCTGCCTTTGGTCCCACTGAAGGTCAGGTTGCTCTGAGGTAACTGCTGCTCCCTATAAGCAGCAGAACCAAAACTCCTATGACACTAACAAGGGGGAGCACCTGGTCTACAGCGCCTGAGGCTGAGGCTATAGGTAGGAATAGGGGAAGGAAGGGAGGGGCAGGATGGTGATCTTACATACAAAGCCATCTTGTTTTAGACCAGGCTCAGATGGAGCTGCACTGTTGCCAAGGGTCCAGAGCGCTACATCCTGCCGTCCAGTGAAAGACCCAGTCTTCAAACACGTTGCATGAACAAAGAGCCATACAGGCTGTGGATACGAGCACCCATGCACACCCCTCTGACACACACAGAAAGACTACACTGTATTTCGCTATCTCCCTTCATCTTAAACTGTTTTCACTTTGTGATGCCACCCTCATTCAACTGTGAGTATTTCTCAAGAGGTCACGGTTTCATAACCTCACTCTACACAAAACAATGCAATTAAGGCATTCTCTGTAAAACACACACAGCTTGGTCTAAACACACACACACACACACACACACACACTCTCTCTCTCTCTCCCGTCACTGACTCCCCACGCTTCACCCTCGGGCAGCTACAGTATAATGCCTTCCAGATGTTGGGATGCTGTACTTTCTGGCCGTACCAAACCTTGGAAGTCAGTGCCCTTCTCTCATGGTGTTAATGGTGCCCAGGAGGCCTTTAAAGGGGGAAGGGAGGGGAGGGGATGGGGGGGTCACAAGACCTTTTAAGCTCCTACTGAGCATACAAAAAGGACCTAAAGGATCCTTTCCCTTTCACAGGGTAATCGCTGATCTGTCCTCTCTTCTCATTGATCAGCAGGGGTTCAAATGAAATGCTTAATGAGGAACCCGGGTGCGGTTTTAAGAGACATCCTGGTAACATTTGGGAAAGGAAGGTGTACTTACAAACAGGACAACAAAGTCCTCTGCAGCTGTTCTCTATCCAGATGGGCAGCAGTGGTGGTAAATACTATTGGGTTTCATTTGTCTGTATCCTTGGGTTGGGTCTTTGGGTGTCTTGTATCAGCTGCTGCTCATTAACTTATTACAGTCCTTCCCGCTTTCTCCTTCTCAGTTTAGTTCACGGAGCCTCTGGCATGAAAAATCAATGTCCGACTCTCAATAGCTAGCTTGTGTTACTGTCTTCCCTCCTCTCTCTCCTTGCGACCCCCACTAAATGATCTTGTGTCACCGTCTCAGATTTATGTTCTATACAATGTTCCAAGCCAATCATTAGGGTCCTATCTGTTTCTCAGTACGTCCCTTAAAACTCCCTGGGACATGATCGACAGTCACAGTCTCTCTGGGCATATTTCTGTAAAAGCTAATGCTATAAAGCAGTGTTTGAACTCATTCAGTTGCCGTAGAAGCTGTTAGTTATTCGTTTATACTCATTTGCTATGAAAGTTTGTGGTGCTTAATGATGAAATACGACCATCAGTGACACAAGACCACTTCCAAAAGACCGGGTGTTTCTTTTATTTTGGCATGGACAGACCATTCGACATAAATTACTATGACTGGGGACAAAGGGACACGAAGCAAGACAACGCAACAACATTTTGACTGGCTAGTGGATCCACTGAGGCCACGAGCAAGCCCCAGACTGAAACCCAAAGAGAAGAGAGTGAGCTGGAGAGAGGAGGAAAAAAGCTCCGGGCTGAAGAGCTTTGTGAGAAAGTGTCCATCTGCAGCCCGTGTTGGAGAAGGCCCAAAACAAACAGGTTAAAATTAAACCACAGAAAGACAGCCAATCTGTGTGTTTAAAGTTCTTACAAACAGAGGATTACCGTGTTACCATTTCAAAGGTCTGAGAAATTGTCAGTTTTGTGGTTTATTCCACCACAATATGACCAATAATCTCTTTAACAGCTACACAGCTGGCTGAGGCACAGCTGGTTGCCATATAATGAAGGAAGATAGTGCATACTTTCTATAAAAGTATGAAAATGTCCTGAAATTCCAAGTCCTGTGTAGGAAAAGCTGTAATATTTCAAATATGTTTTATTTAAAGCAATAACATTACTCACCCCCAAACATCATTTTTCTGCCAAGTTATAAAACCAGTTTTGACAAATTTTGGTGTGAGATATAATCAATTTTAAATATGTAATTCACCTTCTGCGGTATTTTACAATGACATTTGTTTGACTTATAGCACACTGAGATAAAATTAACCGTACAGTAGTTTGTTACCTAGAGTGGCACTGATAAGTACTTGTTTCTTGAAAATAAAACTGCATCATAAGTGAGAGCAAAGTGCACAGAACTTTCCATTTGAAGTGTGACATGAGAGTACAATCATTCTCACAATCAGCCTTAGAATCACATTTCCTGCACAGTGTGTACGTGAGATTGACTTGCAGCTGTCGCAGTTTCTACTTACGGAGTTTTCTGATGACATTAAAAAAAAAAAAACAACTGTCTTTGTGATTAGGAAAATGAACATGGAGGCCTTTGAACCCTGGAGAGGTTCTTTCTTACTTCTCACAAATGATGATTAATTCAAATTAAATGTGACAAACAGGAACCCCATGTTTCTTGCCAGTTGGCTTTGACCTTCCTAATTGGGTTTGAGCTTTGTTATGGGTGCATGCGGTTGCTGAGGTTGCCACCGCTGAGGTTTCCCAAATCCATACGATATCCCAGTGTTTGCAGGAGCCCCCGCCTCCACTTTTACCAAAAGCCAAGCTGGCTCTGCAAGTCCCTGCTCAGCCAGAGGAGATCAAATTTGTTTAATGGTTTAAGAATGCATTTTAGAGTTGTGGTGATCTGACACTATGCTGCTATCTAGTGGTCACTAACAATCAGGACTGTGTTGCATCCTGGAGAAATGATGGAAAACAATGGAAAACTATTGTCATGTGAAATAGTTATGGGCATTGCTTTTGCAGTAGTGGAAAGTAACCATGTATATTTACTTAAGTACAATTTTGAGGAACTTGTTCTTTACTTAGTATTAATATTTCCATGTATTGGTACTTTATACTTCCTCTTCACTACATTTCATCTGGACAACATTTATCTGACAGCCTTAAATACTTTTAAGATGAAGATTTTACAAAACAGATCATTTAACAAGATTTTAAAATACAACACCAGTAATTTCAAATCTTTTTGGCTACTTTCAAAAAGCAGTGTGCCGTCCCACCACATCTTAAATATCTGAGTTGTTAGCAGCCTCACCAAATAGTGATTTACCCTTCCATACATCTGACATGATGTCATTTCAGTTACTGTTTAAAAAATGATCCAGTATCTCACCAGGAATCAAAGATTAAAATAAAAAGTCCAAAAACTGAAAACAGACTCCTTCCCGCTTCTATTTATCAGCAACCTTCTCAGATTTATCTTGTATCTTCAATGTAACATTGATGTATTGGTACCTTTACTTCATAAAGGATCAAAATACTTCCACCACTCTTATTTTTGTAATATCTACATTGAGGAGGCCATTTGAGAGGACTTGACAGGGGATATTACCCCCCCCTGTTGGTTGGTGGTGTGAAAGCAGGGGGTGCTCCCTTTGAAAAAGTGTGTCTCACACTGAATTTGTTTAAAGTGATAGATTGTGTGCTGTAATTTACTGTGGGACTACTTTGTTCACTCCAACTCCAGAGGGAGCCAGAGATCAGTGGTGGTCACTGACTTCCATGCAGTGGTTTCACTGGTTTAAGCACGAAAGCCCCTGAACAGATATTAAACAGAGATCCAAAAGATAAAGCATTCCCATATGTTTCCTTTTCTCCCTGCGGATGCATTTAAAGCCATGAACTAATGTTGTACACGTATATTGGTTGTTGGTGGGCTTAGAGCATATCATGCAAAGGGTTAGGTGGACTTCTCCTCAGAGGGATTTCGAATGATGTGGGAGGGTATCTGCGTTCAGCTGGAAAAATATTTACAGTTTATTATTCCCAGAATGAGTGACATCACTTTTCACAAGCTCTTCACACAGCACATGCCCCTCCTAAACCCAGATTTCTTATAGGTGAAACTTATCAAACTGAGGATGTTGCAGCTTTAAAAGATCACTTATGGACTATATTTTTCAGTTTCAGTGTTAGAATTATTAGAAAGAAATGAGTACTTTGAGGAAGCTGAATGAGCTTCTGTCAGAGCACTTTGTCTGTCCCTGTAATGCAGCCCCCTAAACATTTCCATATGACAATGATGTCAAGCTTTTTGTTGCAGAGCAATGATCCTCTCTTGGGACCATCTGGTCCATATAGACTAGTTAGATCCTCCCTCAGCATGAGGATCTGAAACCTACTGTCAGAAAACATCTGTCCTGCTGAATGCGCTTTTTTTGGCTTCTCTGAAACTGCCTTTCAGAGCAAGAGAAGGTAGAAATAAATAAAAAGTGATGTCCTTGCAAACACGAGTCAAGTGATTAAGCTTTTCTCCGAAATCTGTCCAACATTGTGCAAATCTAAATGTCCTGTTTTATCCTCTCCTGACGTCCACAATCGTAATCATTTAGTGATTTTTGTTGGTACACAGTTGAGCAAACGGGGGTGCCTGAAAGGGGCAGATTGTTCTTGGAGAGGCTCTGTCCTATGACTCAGCTGGACAGGAGTAAGCCTCTTTTCACAAAACAATGTCACAAAACAATGTAATTACTGTGAAAGGAGGCCTTTAGTCTCGACTGAGCCTTTTAAAAGCCATCAGGAATAACACTCCTTCATTTCCGAATGAAGTGAGCTGCTGCATTTTAAAGAAGACAGGAGAAAGGACCAGAGGGAAAGAAGAGGGTGGAGTAAATTTAAAACAAGAGAAGGATTTAGGTCAGCAGATGCAATGCTGTCTTCACACTGGCAGGCAGAGATCAAATCTACTTTAAGTAAGCTCAAAGCACAGGATGTATTGCCTTTGTTAATAAGCAAAGGTTGAGGAGAGGTTGAAAAAGGGGAAAATGCTCACAGTGTGATTATATAAGCAAACTATTAAAATATAATTATGAAATGAAAGAGACAGGGAAGAGGAATGTGATCCAAGCATGTGATCCTCATAAGCTGAACAAAAAGTCATCTGATAAGAAGACAATATTTAGCATGTTTCACTTCTCACACTCTTCCTGTCATTTGTGAACTCTTCGCAATTGTCTGCAGTAAATGAGATATTTCCTGCTTCTTATCTGGTTCCTGCATACCGCACGCTTACCCTAGTAATGTTGAATGGACTGGTAGGTTTCCATCGCTAATTAATCGTCTTGTAAATAATTTATTTTGACGTGTTTTGCCAAAGCATCCTCAGGACAGGGTCAGCAACTTGCACTCGCTTGCTTTGGTTCATAATAAGACTGCGAATATCTTTGTTGGTCTGTCAACTCACCCTTTTAAAGAACAAAATAGCTGCAAAATTAACTAAATTTCAGTTGTTGCTGCTTTGTATATACTGGTAATTAGCAAATGTTAGCAGGACAATGCCCTTGTTTGTCAGCATGTTTGCATGTTGATCATAGATGGTACAAAGATGGACGAAAAAGCCAAGACGTCACCTTGAGGTTTCCTGAACAGCAGTTTTAAAGCTCAGTGTTGTGGCTCTTCACCATCTTGACAGTGCTTGATTCTACCAGCAAATCCGAAAATGAGCAAAGTTATGGAGCATAAGCGGACTGACCTATAATGGTACCCGCCTGTTACTGACATGCCGTTGATTAAGCATAATTTTAGGCCTCAATACAATTTAACAGGGTGAGTTATATAATACAGCTGTCATGAATGGGGAAAACAACTACAGAGACTAAAGCTGCTTTTGTACCAAGCGGTAAACGTGTTTATTTGTGCTGTAAATCTGGACATTTTAACATGGAGGTCTATGGAGACTGACTTGTTTTTGGACGCCACCTCAAGTGGCCATTTGCGGAACTGCAGTTTTTAGCCACTTTTGCATTGGCTTTAGTTTTCATCCCTGGAGGCTGCCCCTTGATGGTAATGTTAGCCTTTGGTGTAAAGCATCACTGTGTCTAAGTACAGCCTCAAGTATGACTCTACTCCTATTAGTGTCTTTCCTGTACACTGGGGCCAAAACTGTCACATGTTTACATATATATTAGGCACACTGTTACAAGTATGAAGCACATTTTGCAAAAATCAAAGTTGAATGAGTGTTGTAAAGATACAGTAAGTGCAACGTTTTCTTTCTTTTGAATGGTTGGACTGGAATATGCAGCTTCTGGGAATCCTTCCAGTAACATGTGCATGAAATCAGATGCATATACAGTACCCTTCCCAAAAGCACACATGCACTCCAGATATGCTCAGGTTAATGATCGAGGGAAGAATGCAGTCCTTGGCAGGGGAATTCATCTTTCTCTATCCTGTGGTATGTAGCAGTGGGGAGTTGGTGCGATGCGAGGCCTGTGTAAAAATCAAGGAAAGTGTGTTGAAACTATATTCAAACTAAACTTGAATCGGAGGATAAATGACTTCCTTTGTGTAACAGCATGTTGGACCTGAAATACAAGACTCTGAAATTCCTGGAAGATTGTGACAAAGTTGGGAGGGAAATGATCACTAATAATGTGGTAAAATATCCTCTTTGGAAACACATTGGGTAATCTCAAGCCCTGTTGCTTGATTTATCATGTTATATTCCCAGCAGCTAAGATCAAATTCCACTGTACAGTATGTGCAGATAGAGTTATATCTATGATTGTCTGTGTGTCAACAGACAGCTCAGCAAAACTTGTCTACAGAGTCTTTCCAGTCGCCCTGAGACTGGGATTACTTCTCTTGCACAAGATAAAGAAAAAGGCTTCAGAATGCCAACGGAGACACAAGGAATCTGTGGACACAGAGGGTCCTCTGTTTGACTCATGCATTTTCCATGATCACATTACAGTAAGCAAGGCTTCAGTAAGTAAATGGACAACACTCATATTGTTGCTCTGTGAATGTTCCTCATTTTATTCTGTTTTCACAAATAAAGTGGTTGAATATTAAATGCCTGCTTGGTTTCATAACGTAGATACAGCGAGGGTGAGAAAACAGTATCTGGATACCAAAGCTGATGATTCTCTAGAAGTACAAGGTCATCCTAATCAGTGATCCAACAAGTCATTAGTCTCTGGATGGTACCAGGCCACCATTCAAACTTTTACAAGCAGTTAAGTGTACGTCCTCTGCCTTTTTATTGCCATGTTTTCGCCATTTCCTCTTTGTCACAGGAAAAAGTTTAATGAAGTAACATTGTGTCCCGGCACCCCTCAGGTTCGTTTACTTCCAGGCAACTTATTCCTTTTTCTCCTCCTTAAACTCCTTGCTGTTCCAGATAAGTAATCAGTGTTATGAGCAGATAGTGAATTCAACAGAATTTTATTTATTTATTTTAAGTTAACAACCATGTGGTTGATTTCCTCTATGGTGTTCCATCACTTCCAACTTTCTTAAAGGTGGGGATTTCTGTTCTGATGTCACATATCTCTTTCATACCATGAGGACAGATTTGAGAGGGCGCACAAACGTTGTTAACTATATCCAGCGGAATCTGTCTTTGTATAACGAGGATGAAGGAAATTAGATAAAAGATGAATCATGTTGTCAGGTTGTGTAGTCTATTGTCTTTCAGATTTCTGTGTTTTGCCAACGCTGTAAAAACAAAACTTAAATAACCCACTATGCTGCTGGAAGTGGATTAACATTGACACGTCAGCATTTCCATACAAGAAACCTTTTTCCTGTGAGAAACAGAAATTCTGCACCAGAGCTGCCATTTTTCACACCATTAGTAACCCTGTGATTCTTGGGTAAACATCTGAACACACTTAATCCAAATGATCTGGAAAGCCTTCAGAGGCGGCTGATGAGGCTCTCTGAGCTCGTTCCCGGCACGTCTTTGAATGGGAAGTACTTTCAGTTGAGAGTAAGCTGATAGTGATCACAGTGTCGCCTTGATCAGATTCAGGGCAGTCCAACACACTTTGTTCTGTTTGGAAGCACTTTGTTTTGTTTTCAATTCCTCTGACATTGTTGCTGGGAAACACAAACCTCTTGTCAGGAGATTAAAGCTCACTATTGGCACTAAACCAGTAACAGTTGACTGAAATTTTAATAGCGACCTTCCAAGGCTGATACGCTGCTGTGCATAAACCTCCTGGAGTGAGAGTGGAGAATAGTGCATGTGGTTCCTTTTTTTATTTTTTATTTTTTTTGTGAATAGAAAGTGTTTCGGCTACATGACTGGAATCTCAATGCTTGTTTTCTTAACTGAAGCATCCTGTTTGTCTTTCAGAGCCTCCCTCGCTGCATATCTTCTTCTATCACCTCCTTCTGCTCCCACCTGATGGACTGCTCAAATAACCTCTGACCCCCAGTGGATTAAAGACAACTTGCTGTGTGCAGCTGCTTATTCTCAGCGCTCTCACTCTCCTCATTTTAACTACAAACACACCATTCTGGTTTCTATTCATCATTTCTGTGGGTCACAAGAGCTCAGGGAGGATGTGATTACACTACTTGCCTTTATACCCTCCTACAGAGTCTGCCTTTGCCTCCAGATTTGTTATTCATTGTCAGAGATAGGCTTCCAAAGAATTCAACAGCCTAAGGTGACTCATCATCGGCATTCCCACATCCATTCTGTCAGTGTGTAAGTTCAAATTTATCTTCATCTCAAGGAAACTTTGTACATATCCTGGAATATCCCAAAGTCCTGACATCAGAAACGGCTAAAAACAGGATGTGACTGGAAATGTGGAAAGTCCAGGGTTCACATTTGCTTCTTCCTGGAAGTACAACAAACCATAAAATGTTCTTTATCAATAAGCCAACATGTTTAAGTCATTACAAGCTCTAGTCATTGATATGTTAATGATAAAGGATCATTTCTGCTTCACTGTTGCATAAAAAAATCATCCTCAAATAATAAAAACGTTCTAATTTGGGCTTAAAAAACTGTCTAAAAAAATGCAAAACTGCAAGAAGAGCTGGTGGTGTGTGGGTGTGAATCTATGTGCTGGTGACCTTAAGATGTGTGGGCATAATGAAGACTTTCAGCATGCATACAAAACATTTTTCACTGCTTGGCTAATTGAGAAAAGGAACACGATGTCGTCACTGTCATCACTGTGTTCTTTACTTGGATGATTTATTTCAGTGATGTGTTTATTCTCGTGGTAAAGAGGTGCATGCTCAAGATGTCAGTGTGTACATTAGGACTTAAAGTATGTCCTGTATGTTTAGGCAGTGAAATGTGTCCCATGTCATACAAACACCAGACCTGTCTTTCAGTGAAAACTCTATTTGGCAAACTAAAACATAGTGAAAAAATATAGTGGAACACAGTAAGTACGGTGCAATTTGTGAAATAATTTTTGCATTATCACTTGTGTTTTCTTTGAAAACAGAGCTTTTAAATGTTGCATTTGCAGTATTAAACTGATGTGTATTTCCAACTATAATATGAGAATAATATTAACTTTATTTGATATAGCAACTTTCTGAAACAAAGTCACAAAGTGCTTTATGACAAATGTCAAATTAGACGGACAATGAGAACAAATCTAATTTAAAAAATACAAACATGCAACACAAACATGCTACAGTTGAACAGTTGAGTCAAGTCAAGACAAAATTTATATAGGCTCCAGCCCCCGCCGCGACCCTAATGAGGATTAAGCGGTGTATAGATAATGGATGGATGGATATTTACCTCAACAGAGCTTTCTAGTAAAAAGCTCAGTGGATCATGTAAATATGTGTGTCAATACAAACATGAATCTGTGCAAGTGTAATAGTGGAAGTACCAGACTATGTAACATTGCCTGACTCATGAATAACAGAAATATCCCACACACACAAATGTGTGTTGGATAGAGAGAGAGGGAGGGAGAGAGAGAAGGGGGGAGAGAGGAAGGGAGAGGGGGAGGGACAGAGGGAGACAGGTGGGAGAAGGAGAGAGAGAGAGAGAGAGAGAGAGAGGTATGGGGGTAGAGAGGGAGAAAGTAAGAGGGGAAGGAGGGGAGAAGGAGAGAGAGAGGGAGACAGAGGGGGGAGAGAGAGGGAGACCGAGGGGGGAGAGAGGAAGAAAGAGAGAGAGAGAGAGAAAGGAGGGGCGAAGGAGAGAGAGAGGGAGACAGATGGGAGAGAGAGGAAGAAAGAGAGAGAGAGAGAGAGAGAGAGAGAGAGAGAGAGAGAAGGAGGCTGTATTTCTTTCTCTCTCTCCTCTTCAGCTCTTCACTGATTCACTGATCGAGGCAGCGCAGCGCCAGAAGTGAAGCCGAGCAGAGCTGGAATAAAACGACAGAAGGGACATTGTTCAGACCCAATGAGTAAACAAATCCAATGAGTAAAAGTGCATTGTTTGTTGAACTCCTCGCGGGGCTCCTTCTCATTGCGACAGGTAGGCTGATCCCACTTTCACTGCTGGAATGATGATCTGCAGGCTTTATTATGTAAATGTTTGTCATGTCACGTATTTTTCTCAGAAGGCATGTTTTCACTGTAAAAAACAAAAAAACAAAAACGAACTATCTGTGGAAAAACAGAAATGTGGAGATACAGTTCAACCCAAGACTCACATGGTTATTAGTGTTAATAGTGGCGGGTAAAACTGTGGAGATGCCACCGGTGCAGAAGTTTGTTTAAATCCGAAGGGAGCGGTGTCATGTGGGAAGAGAGAGGCTCTGATCGGTATGCAAGAAAGAAAAAAAATCAAACAATCTTCACAGTTTTCGGGTTAATTTTTCAGTAAACATTGAGAACATTTTTAAAGGTCATGTCACTTTATGAATCTAAATTTCACAAAATGTGCTTCTCCTGCAGCTGTGTAGCTATTAGTTATAATGAAGAGTATTTATTTTACAACTTCGTTTTTTTGTGTTGTTTAGTTTTTAGTAACACTTTCAACAATTTGAAAACGTTTAGGTGAATGTGTAGATGAAGCAAGATCTGCAATTGCTTAACTTTATTAAAGATATGATTCAGCTGGTCCCATTGTTGCTTACATTGCCCTCTTGTGTGTATGTGTGTATGTTTTGTGTCTAATTATGTCATGGGGATTCTTTAAAAGCAGTAGATTTATAAAACGTCTGAACATATTGCATAGATGTAGATATAGATATATTATTTGGTAAAAGAGCTGATGTCAAATTGTTCACTCTTCCTGTTAATAAGGAAGGCCTGTAACAGTAATAGTGACCAGTCTTGTGGTAATACCCCTTCAAATTGGCGACTTAATCCCATCTCTCATCGCTTCCTGTGACCTTTTTACCACAATAGATGCTTTTTCAGCAGTCATTGTTCATCTTTTCCTGACCGCATTTGACTTTTTATGCACATGTGTTGGGCAAAAATTTAAAAAAAAGTCAAGGTTGTGAGGCCGTGAGCAATATCTGCCCTGGAACCGGGAAATTTGGACAGGGCTGTTAAAACAACACTGTGTTATCTTTAACTGCAAGATAACAACATCTTTTTCTACATTAATGCACTGTTTAATATACATTCCTCCTCATGAGTGATCATGTGTGGAATGGGACGGTACACAAAACGCTCTAAGGGCTCTTGTTAGCCCATGAATGCCTATTTTTAAGCTTTTATTTCGGTGATGAAGGCTTTACAAGGGGTTTCTTGTCTGGTGAAATTAGGATTTCTGCTTTTTTTTTTTTTTGTCTGACTAAATCAAATTTTTTATTTTTTTTTTAATTATAAAACCACCTTTCAAGAGGCTTTTAGATGCATTCATTCCATGTGGGGGGGCAGTAGGTGAAAATGCAGATGGGTGACAAATTCAAGGAAAAACCAACATAAAAGATCTAAGTAAGTTGTTAGGCCATCCCAACATACTCAGCATGCCTTGGTATTGACTCTAAAACTCTCTCCGGAGCTTTACTAGAGGGACGAACACCATTCTCTCACTATTCTCTCAAAAAATATTCCCTCATTTGGTATTTTGTTGGTGGAGAGTGCTGTTTGATATAGCCAAGTGTTCAACTTGAGATCTGAGACTGTGAATGCCATAATGTCTTAATCATAGTTCTATTCAGTGACCCCTCGTGCCCTCTGGATGGAAGCTTTGTTGTTCTGGAAAAGCCCACTCCCATCAGGATAGGAATGTATCATTAAACAATAAAAGTGATCACTCAGAACAGCTTTGTTTTGATTTACAGTGTCCTTTCCTTTTCTTGAATTTGTCAACTATCTGTACTTTTCCCTTTTAAACAACTGAAAATACACAAAAACATTGCAGTGAAATGTTTCTCTTAATTTTGCCAATATGACACATGCAACTCCACTCCCATGCTGCAGGTGTACATGCCTCCTGTCCCATTGAGTTGAGCCCCGCCAGCGTTGTAGTCAAATATGGAGACCCAGTCTTGGTAAACTGCAGCGTATCTATGCAGCACATCCATGATCTTCAAGGAATAGGCTGGGAGGCTTCACGAGGAGGCACAGGCCTGGAGAACGTCACCCATTTGCCCTGGAATGTGACGAGTCTGACAGAATGGATCAACTCTCCCATTTGCTTCGTCAGCTCAGAATCATTTGACCAGTGCTACAAGGAGCTACAACTTGTTGTTTACAGTAAGTCTTTGCTTGTTTTGCTCAGACAAGAATAATACTATGACTGTGTCTGATAACATCTTCCTTTTCTCCAGCATTTCCAGAAACGATCACCATCAGCAGTGATCACAGTGGTGAGATGAAAGAAGGGGAAGAATATGTTTTTACATGTCACATCCCCAATATAGCACCAGTTCAAAATCTCACTGTAAGCTGGTACAAAGGAGATGCAATCATCCATTATGACACTTTTAACAATACCAGTAAGAGGCCAGTGAATGCAACATCTGTCCTGAGGTTTACACCGACCAGACAAGACAACGGTGCCTCGTTGAGATGTGAGGCATATATGGATCTGAGCCCTGAAGGGCCACAAATGAATGTATCCTCACAAGAGCAGAGCACTGCAGTTGTCTGTAAGTATATCATTGCTAATTTTTCCTGTCCTTTAGATTCACCATTTAACTGCACCATAAAAAGTTCTGCTGTTCTCAAACCATACCTGTCTAAAAGTCACTTTTCGTGCTTCATTTTCTTTTCATTTCTTAAATCTAAGTCGTATAAATAATTTTTTTTGCTTCTATTCAGATGGACCAGATATACAGTGCTCTAACTCTACCATTAAGATACTGGAAGGGCAAACTTTGGAGGAGGCTTGTCCTGTGACAGGAAACCCAACCCCTCACGTCAGATGGCTGAAAGGTGGCGAGCCCGTGAACTTGACTGTCCCTCTGACAAGGAAAAATGCTGGGATGTACACACTCGACGTTCAGGGATTTTCCTCTGTCCCGAAGAAAATCCAGGTTCTTGTTTTATGTGAGTGTTCCATTCAGTGTTTATGACAATATCACCACAGTACAAACAACAGGGTCGTTCCGTCTCAAATCATCAAATTTTTAGAGCAAATTCTGCCTCAGATTTTATACGGCGCTGCACGGTGGTTAGCACCGTCGCCTCGCAGATAGAAGATCCCCGGTTTGCGCCCCGGTTGAGACACTTGGGATCTTTCTCAAGAGTTTGCATGTTCTCCCCGTGCAGCGTGGGTTCTCTGCGGGTTCTCCAGCTTTCTCCCACAGTCTAAAAACATGTTGAGGTTAATTGGTGATTCTAAATTGTCCGTAGGTGTGAATGTGAGTGTGCTTGGTTGTCTGTCTCTAAGTGTAGCCCTGTGATAGACTGGTGACCTGTCCAGGGTGTCCCCTGCCTTCACCCTGAGTCAGCTGGGATAGACTCCAGCCCCCCATGACCCTAGTGAGGATTAAGCGGTGTATAGATAATGGATGGATGGATATTGATATCTGTAAAATATTATGTTGATATATCAAATATTTTCTGTTTCCACTTTAAAACTCCAGAACACTTTTCTACTTGAATTAGGCTATCTATGTAAAGTATTCTACGTTTGGTTTGTATGACTGTGATGTGCAGTTATACATGGTTCAGAAAATATCACTAGTTGACTTCTGAGTCACCAATTTTTTGCCTAATGTGCGCTCAAAGATGGGGCTTTTCATGATAGCTTTAATTTTTTTCACATTTCAGTTCATAATCAGAGATGATGTGAACGGCTTGTCCAGAATTTAAGATTCTGAATAAAAAGCATGCTGAGAAATAACAGTGAAAATTTTAGGCCTTTCTATCTTTAATAGTTCCTGCGATATTGTCACTGGAACTTGGCCTCAGATTTTAATGTGCGAAAAAATGTGATAAAAGAGGGTTGACAGGCAATTCAAGGAAAAAATAATAATCTAAGAAAGCACTTGATATATCAGGCTAAAATTTCAGATGCCAATTTAAACATCAATAGTTTAGGATTTTTTTTTTTAAAAAGTACAAATATGAGGGCTTTTTTGTGCTCCACTTGGAAGTTGCTGGATGCACTAAAAAGTTTGCACTAGATGCAGTTTGAATGGTAAATGTAGTGGTTAAAGAAGTACTCAGGTCCTTTAATTAAGTAGAATTTTAAATACTAAAAAATAAAATTAATCTGCTATAATTAAATTAACCGATTAGAAATGACACTGAAGTTAAAGTGCCCAAATATTATCAGCAGAAGATAATTAAAAATGTACTTTATTTTCTAAACTGACAATATGTTTTTCATTTGAAATCTTGTTCTGCAAAGCAATTAGTAACAGTGGCTGTGACATAAACGTGGTGCGTGATGTACAAGTGAAAAGGCAAATATTTGCCTCTGACATTCAGAGAAAGAAACACTCAAGTAAATCCCAACCTTGTACTTAAACACAGTTCAGTTAAATACAGTGAGGAGTCTGAAATATTTTTGTGTTTTTCCTTTCAGATGGACCAGAGTTGACGTGTCCACCCACTTACACTGCGGTAGAATATGCTCCTCACAACCTTACCTGCATTGTTGAGGGCTTTCCTCAACCTGAGACTCTCTGGTTCAAAGACGGTGAGGAGGTGGGACTTCCAGAGAAACTAACAAGAAGGGACGCCGGACAGTACTTCATCACAGCTTCAAACAGTCTGTCCAGTGTCAACTTCACAGTGGATATCACTGTCCTATGTAAGTCCTTAATACATACAGGATTTTTTTTAAACATCAGTGATGTATGATATTACACTGGTGTATTTGCTTTGTCTCTCATGTGTGCTGTTTAAATTGTAGATCCACCATCACCGATAGTTGAACTTGAGGACTCTGAAGTCCACGTTGGGTCCTCTGTGTGGTTGAAGTGCTCGTCCATGGGCAACCCACGACCAAAATATTCCTGGAATTACTACCTTATGGACAATGTAGTGGAGGAAAACGAAGATGGAGTGTCCCGTCTGCTCATCCACAATGCGACTATATACAACATGGGCTCCTACACATGTCAGGCCTGGAACGAAGGAGGAAATGTCTCCAAAACAGTCAGAGTCAATGTCAAAGGTAGGTTCAATAAAACACATGCACTGTATTAGTGAAATCAAGCAGATGATACAAAAAAAACGAAAGATATTTGTTATCTTCTTATATTTCTGTTGTGCATTTTCACGTACAATATATCATCCATTTAAGACCTTATTTATTTCATTCATCTTCAAACAGTTGAACTGCTAAATTCAGCTGTGTTATATTTATAAAGTCATGTATCCTGATGAGTGGTCCTCTGCCTTTATCGCTTGTCACTCTAAAAGGATATGTTCATGCTAGCTACCCCCCATCACAACACAGGTTTCCACTAATAAGAGATTCAAATTTTGTTTATATATATTTTACTTTTAAATTGTTTAAGGCCTGTAGAGGCAACATTATCCTGCGATTCCTTTTTTTTTTTTAAAGCAAGGATTTAGGATAATTCTCACAAAACACAGAAAGAAAAGAAAAGGAAGTTTTAGAAGCAGAACAATATTATTTCTCTTCTGTTAAATTCCATTCATCTCAGATTATTCTTCTGACCTCTAGAATACTGGAAAACTACTTTTATGTGCTTTATGTGCCACTGTAAAAAAAAACAAAAAAAAAACTGGAAACTTTTTGAACAAATTTAAGTTTCTCACTCACCTCATGTTATGTTCTTTATATTACTTTATTTATTTACTTTCATCAACTTCACTACATTTCAGTGGAACATATTCTACTTTTTACTCCTCTACATTCATTTGCTAGCTGTTGTTTAATATCCCCTCTGGTGAAAATCACGTTTTCATGTCCACATTGTGTTTCTTATATGCTGAAACTGCAGCGTATCAATGACTGCCTCGAAATCACAGACATCAGGGTTTCATGTGTAACAAACCTAAGGACCCGTCTTGTAGGACTTTTTATGTCATTATTCTTCATCAGAGTTGCTTTCCAGTTTGAACATGTATGGCAGATTTAATCTAATTACAACTTACCACCGAGTAGCTTAGAGTAGTTTTACAGTGTTTCAGTAGAGGCATAGATGAGCTGGAGTGCCCGAGCTGCAGGGAATGAGGAGGGCTGGGTTGAGACGGAGGCAGGGACTTCATAGATCTGCACATTCTGGAGGAAGCACCTACAGTGCTTAACAAATTTATTAGACCACCACCCAATGTAAGATTTACAAATGCTACTTGTATTTTTTTTCTTGATTAAAATGTCAAATTATAGTTGTTTACTTGCATTCCTGAACAGAAAAAAAGTTTTACTGGTTTTATATACCCATTTTTCTGGTGTGTTGTGGTTGCTATATACTTGAAGGTGTACAATGGAAGCTGTTAAAATATGAAAACGTTTACCTCTGCCATTTTTTAATAACTTTACAACTAGTTAGCCTCCCAGCTTTATAAGCGAGTAAAAACAAGAACCAGGGGCTACCTCAAACAGACAGAGTGTTCTTCCTGAAGGCTGCGGGAAAAGCAGCAGCTTTGGTTTTCAGAGCAAAACAGCCAGTTTAGAACAGCCCTAGAACCAGTCATATATATCGTCAGTCAGTCATTCATTTATTTATTTAACTAACTAACTAACTAACTGCTGGTTAACTATTATGTTACTGCATGAGAGAATAGTGTACAGTCATCCTCAGATGTATCCATATCCTCCCATTAAAGCAGGGAAAAAAACAGCTGTCACTAAAGTAAGTTGATATTGACTGAAGTAATAATAAATAAAAATGTAATGAACATCATGACATTGCTTTTGTATTGCGGTTCAACAAAAATATATTTTTTAAAAATAACAACAACAACAACACACAAGCAAACAAACATAATGGGATCCGTAAACTAATATTTTGTTGAACAACCCTTTGAGCCAAAGTGTTTTCTGTAACTCTCAATCAGACAATCAGGTATTTTGAGTTTGGCCCACTGCTCATCAGCAAAGTGCTCTAATTTGTCTGGGAGAGTTTGTTTGTTTGTTTGTTTGTTTGTTTTTGTTTGTTTCTTTTTTTAATTATTCTTTTCAACCACAATTGAAAAGCAATGTCTTATTTCACTATTTTACTTATTTCCATTATAATTTAGCTTTTTTTTGTTTAATGCATTATTACTTGTTTATTTAAGTGACTATTGGGAATTTTACCTTTTTTCTTTAATGTAAGGGTATGAATAAATCTGAGGACGACTGTATGTATTTATCTGAAATATAACATTAGAAAGGCTGAAGTTTTGAAAAGCTTTTGGTGTCCATGGGGGGGCGTCTTCCCTCTAAAGTCCTACTTACCAAAAAACAAAAAAAGAGAGAAAAAGCTTGTTGTTTAACCCTCTATATGACTGTCATGTTAACAGTACAGTTTCTATATGTATATTCTTAGAAAAATTCTTAGAAGACATCTGTTTTTGTTTATTTGTTTGTTTGTTTACTAGTAAAATGATTTCAGTCCGTTAAAGATTATTAAGGATTGTTTATCTTATATTTATATTACACTTTAAATTCACTTTTGACGTCACAGTGTTTTTACACACACTTTAATAGCACTGTGTCTGTCAGCTAGTAGCACAGCTTCTACATATATGGTCACTGTGTGTGTGTGTGTGTGTGTGTGTGTGTGTGTGTTGGGGTGGGGGGGAGGTCCGGTTTCCTCCCCGGTGATGCAGACACAGCCCGGGTTGAGCTGTGGCTGACTGCAGCGGTGTAGCTTAGCTTAGCTTTCGCCCCTGAAAAGTCACCAAGTGTCCGCTTGTCTGGCTCAGCAGAGGTGAAGCAGGAGTGACTTCACTGTAACGGAAGAAGAGCGACAGCTGTTGGGGGGAAAACTTTTTTTTATTATTATTATTATTATTTTTGATTCCAATGGAGGATTTCAGCTCCCTTCGTCTCCTTTCGGTGCTTTTGACTTTAGAGCTGGTGTCGCTTTCTAACGGGACAGACAGTGAGTTGTGTGAACACTTGAGACCTCATGTTTTCTTTTGTGTCGAGATTGAAACGGATCGCTCAGGGTTTATAGTCTGGTAGTCCTATTTATGTTGCCTGCCAACTTAAAGAGACACAGGAGTGTTTAAAAAAAGAAGTTGTGAGGATCCTGGAAAGTGTGAATGTAAGGACACTGTTAGACAGGCTTTGAATGGGAAGTACTGATAACTGAGTCTGTAAATGCAAATGGAAAATCTGTGACATTACATTTGTGGTGTGATCTGTGGACTTTTTATAGGCAATCTAATGTTTTAAACTGCCCCTCACACCCTGTGGCTGTTATAGCTGTCTGATTAAACGGTGTCTGTGTGAGTTAGAAGCACATTATTGACTGTACCAAGAGGAATTTGCCAGGGAGGAATGTGACGCATTCAAACTAAAGTGTAGATATTGCAGTAAAGTCCGGCACAAAGAATGGTGGGCAGCAAGTGCAGACTTCCCAAAGGGAGGGGTATATCCTTCCTGAACATTTTCCTGTTGCCTCCAGAGACATAGCTTTTTGTTCTTGAGACCTTTGGCTTTTCAACACCGTTTCATTAAGGCTCCAAAAAGTTGTGTTATTATCCTGCACTGAGCTGGAATAACATTTCTCGCTCCCCACCCTGTGTTCCACAGGTGCCAAGCAGGAATGTCCTATCAGCATAACTCCAGACCCGATGGTGGTGCAATACAACACAGCGCAGAATGCAACGTGCAGGCCAACAGACAAATTTTTAAAGATATACTGGCAGGATCTGCAGGGTGAAAGGACTGATAACGAAGTTTGGTCTCCTGACACCCACAAACACTGGGACGCGAGGCCTGTTTGTGCTGTGGAGTTAAAGGGAGAGAGATTGTGCAATAAAACTTTAAACGTCATCCTCTACAGTAAGTATTATTGCAAATTTTCTACTTTTACTGTCATATACTGTACATTTTCTAACTCTGCTGATTTGTTATTATTTTTGTAGAAACACCAGACAGTGTTGATGTCCAGCAGTTGGGTAACTCAGTGGTGGAGAACAGAGAGCTCAAGCTACAGTGTGTCATTCTCAATGTTGCTCCCGTGCAAAACCTCAGCATACGCTGGTACCAAGGAAATGAAACCATGAATCCAGGTGGGGTTATCTTTATTTAGATGTTCTATCTTTTCTGTGAGAACATTAATAATAATCAGTTTTTCCAGGAAAGCAACATTTTCTTCAGGAAGCAGATGTTGCAAATATTAGAATTAGGATTTTAGATAACTTTTAGGTTGATGGGCTATAATTTTAAATCTGTCTTTATTTATCAACATAAGGACAACAAGTACGCTGCAGTATTAAAAAGCAGAGAGTGAGCAGTGTTTTATTGACAGCCCACAGAAGTCATGTTCCACTGTTACCATCTCTACGGCTGATTGGTCAAATAGAAACGGCTGCATGATGTAAACACAACTTCTTTGTCTTGATCTCGTCTTTTTTTTTTCCCCCACAAATCTTCTTTTGTCCATCAGACTCAATGCAAACGACTCGCTGTTGGACTGAGAGTGACCCAGACTGCAGCATCAGTGCCATCAGATCCCCGGTAAACGTGTCTTCTACCATTAGCATCACTCTGAACCGGACTCACAGCGGAGCGGATTTCAGATGTGAGGCTCAGTTGGACCTGGGACCTGAGGGACCACAGCCTCCTCCAAACATGATGTCCAGTCCTCTCAGCGTCACTGTCTCCTGTGAGATCACATTTGCTGCTTTGTAGTCACAATAAAACCGTGGTGATGATAGATGATAGACAGATGATTGATTTTTTTTGTGACATCATTCCAGTGAGCAAACATTTCCATTCCCAATAAGTAGTACACACGAGCTTGTAATTTTTTTTCTCAGTAAAATTAAGATATTATCATGAATTCTGGACTCCATATCAGCTCAAGTGTGTTTACATTTTGGGTCATAGTCTTTAAAAAGTGTTTGTCCTCACACGGCTCTGATGTCCTTCTCTGTATCAACAGATGAACCTACCATTAATACCACGAAGCTGCCGAAGACAATCCCAGTGTTCAGAGGTTATCCTGAGGAGCTAATTTGTGAAGCTGACGGCCACCCGCCTCCAAAGATCAAGTGGCTCTACAACTTAGACAAGGCGCCTCATGAGCTTGAAGGCAAACTCATTGTGTCTGAGGCCGGCTTCTACAACTGCACCGCTACCAATGATGTGAATTCCACAGTGCATTCGGTCGAAGTGATTTTGAAAGGTAACGCATATATATTTTTTGTCAAATCGATGTTATTTGCATAGCACATTTACAACAACAGACTCATAGAAACTTTTGTTAATTCTTTGCGAAATATATAAAGTACATAGCCCAGCTCCTGTAGGTCAACCAGACCTGTGGCAGAAGTTTGGTGGTCAATACAGACTTAACACCTTCTTAGGAGCACCTGTACACTTGCTCACTCATGCAGTTATCCAATCAGCTAATACTGTGGCAACAGTGCAATGATCAAAATCCTGTAGATGCAGCTCAGGAGACCCTACCTTTTGCCTTGTGTCAGCTAGCGTAGCATCCAGTCCTCCGGAGATCCTGTACTGGGTAGAAATGACTATAGCAAATGTATGAATGGACAGGCCGGGAACTTCAGTTAATGTGAAAAAATGTGATTTCAGCAGCAGGATTGTTGGTGCCAGGCAGGGTGGTTTGACTATTTCCTGCTGTTCTTCTGGGATTTTCACCACAACAGTTTCTAGAGTTTACTCAGAATGGTATGAATACAAAAAAATGAGAAGCAGTTCTGCAGAGAGGCATGAAAGAGGAGAGAGGAGAATGGCCAGACACGTCACAATTGTTCTGAGCAGGAATGCAGCTCCGAATGCACAATACTTCAAACCTTAAACGGGGTGTGCTACAAAAGAAGAGGACCAGTTCTACTCTTTACATTAAAAAAACACAAAAACATAAATCTGTGACTGCAGTAGGCACATTAAACAACTGAAGAGTGGAAAATGTAGCCTGGAATGACTGATTTCTGCTGAGGCACAGATGGAAGTGTCAAAGAGGGCAACAACAGATGGAATTTACGTACCTAACCTGCCTTGACTGACTGTCACAACAGTCCAGGTTGCTGGCGGTGGTGTAGTGGTGTCAGAAGTGTATTTTTTGAGACATGATATCAATTAGTCATCATTTCACTGTCATCGGCTGAGTATTGTTGTTGACCACATGCATCTCTTCATAGCCACAGTCCTCAATGGCTACTTTCAGCCTTATAATAGACCCATAGACTGTATATAAACGATACACACAACTACTGTGGCTTCACCCTATTACTTTGAAGACTACAGTTTTAAAGTGATGAGTTTGGAATTTAATTATCGCCTTCTCAGTTTGTTGAGACTAGACATGACGTGTGAGACAGACGAAGACGCCCACGCCTCAAAACAGATTCTGCTTTAAATTCTACGCGAACAAGGACCATCATTCACTAAATGAACATCGTGATGTATTAAAGCAAACTTGAAACTAGTGAATGACATCATGAATGCACGAGGAACATGTGCACAGAGGTAACAAACCAAGTGAGAATTGGGGTCATTTTCTCATAGACTTCTATACAATCAGACTTCTTTTTGCAGTCAGTGGAGTCACCCCCTGCTGGCTGTTGAATAAAATCAGGTTTCGGTCACTTGCACATCTTCTTCACTTTTCAAACCCAGGGACTGCATCTGTCTTTTTATATACAGTCTCTGAATACACCATGTTACAAAGACAATTAATCTCAAACTGCTCTCATGAGGTGATCTGCTTCTGTGGACTTCAGTGGCCTCACCAGTCACCAGATCTGCATGAATGTGCAGCTGACAAATCTGGGAAATAATGTGATGCATTTATGTAAACATGGAGAAAAATCTCAAAGGAATTTTTTTCCAACATTTCAAATGTAATTCTCAAAGAACTGATGTTGTGTTAGGTCCTAATGTAGTCTGCTCTTCTGCCTCTATGTTCATACTATAGACAGTTTTCATGCAGTTTTTGTTGCTCAGAACTTTTACTTGGAATATATGTTTAAGAATCCCCAAATTATATTTAGCCATTCCCCTCCCATTTTTGTCTCTGTGATTGGAATCTATAACCTCTCATTTAGAAGGCGTCAAAACCTTTCCATCTACCGCTACTGCATATTACTCTCGACAGAACAACATAGAGATAATAACACCCAATTAAAGCTCAGCAAAAGCCAATCAGCTTCTTGAAGGATTCAGTCCAATCACATGAATTTATTTCAAAATCATTGCAACATTTTTCTGGATGATTTCATACCGTTTGCATAAAAGACAGAAACAAAATGTCAGAAATCAAAAGCTTGGGTAAGTTTTTGGCACGTTTTGCTTTTTTTTAATATAGCAAATAGTTCTCTGTTGTTTCTGTTGTCATACAAATACAAATGGGCTATATTCTTGTCTGAACACAGGTTAATTGCTAAAATCAGATCATTTCGCTACCTTTCTATATTTGTGCTCTGTGCATGTGTATCCAGTGACGTACAACTATCATAGAAAATGGGAATCTGCTTTGAGCAGTAAGAATTGTTGCATGTCAGAAATAGAGTTACTTATATTTCAAGGGGATTACTTTAAGTTTTAAACAATAACATGTTCCCTGTTTAATTTCATTACAGAGGACTACCTACCCCTCATCGCTGGATTTGTGGCTGTCACCGTCGTGGCCATCTCTATCGTCTTCCTCTTCATCTACTCCATCTACTATAAGAACACCAAGATGCGCCGCTACAGTCTCAAAAACGCCAAACTCAGCACTCACCATGGCAACGTGGCTCACAACGGCTGGGACCTGCAGCTGCCTATGACTAAACTGTCTTAGCAGTACGTCTGTCGATAGAACTGACCACTCTGCATCTCCACCGCCTGGATCTGCAGCGTTTTAAAGCCTGAATAGCGCTCAGAGAGCAGGCTGACACTGGACAGTTATGAAATCTCTTCTGTTCCTTCATATGTCACACACCCAGTTACACTCACATCTGTTTTCCCGTTTATAATAGTGTTTCGTCCTTTAAGGAGTAATATAGTTATGCAATGGAGCAACCTCGACTTGAGACGTACAGTTCTTTATGTACTACTGGACTTTACCAGTTTTCACTGGATAGAAAGAAGGAGCAAGGAATTTGACTTGCAAGAGAAGTTTTTGTATTTTTCATGAGCACAAAGGGAATCTAATGTGATTATTATTGTTGTTTTTGTCATCTTTGTTTCACTAATGTTTGATTATTTTTATATAAAATTCTGCCCCCTTATGATGTATTTCAAGTCAGCTCTCTGTTTGTAGTTCTGTTACAAATTCAATGTGATTTTAGCACTTAAGATATTGTAAACCTGAGACTGCTGTGGTTTTATTTCTCATACTAACCGGTAATGCGGCGCCTTCCAAGTTTGTATCTTGAAAGGTGTGACATGGAACGTGTGAAAACTGGACCAGCTTTGCAGAATCTGTCTTGTTTATACCATTTATTGAGCCCACTGTCCTGTCGCTACACTTTGTAAGCCACTCTGCATTTGTTTATGAGTTTGTATCCTTCTCTGTGCCTGGCCCCTTTGTAGTGCCGTACTGTGTCAGGCTCAGGCCTTATGGGACAAATTGTCCTATTCCACACTTGTGTGCTTTTGTATGAGTGACTGCAGGCGTTATAGCCTACTGCCTATCTGAACTGTATATTCTGAGTAATATGTTGTGTAAATGCAAATCTTTCTATTTATTTATGAAGAAAAAACAGTAACGATTGAACAATTTAGTATTGTAAATGGACTGCACACAAGTAAGTAAACATTGGAAATGATGGAAGACTTATTTGGAATTCACCTGCAAAATGAAGGACATTGTAATGCATTTGTGAATACTGCTGTAAATATTTGTGACTGGTGTAAAAGTGTATTTTATTATTAAAAAATGTGGCTTTTCAAACAAATTGATGTGTTATTAAATACACTCTAATGTGGTTAAAACATGATGTAGCTTTGTGTGGTTAACAAAAATGAGCATTTAATGAAATAGGAAATGTAAAATGCAGGTTTTAAATTGTCCCTGAATTTACATAAATATTTCAGAATGGTTGTGATTGGTCACTGTCATGAACAAAATTGAAATCAAGGACAATTCGGTTAGAAAACTAAAGGCCTGAGTATATATTTAAGTTCATGACAAGTAACAGGCTGCTGTATTTAAATAATTGTATACTTTACATCAGAGGTTGCTAAATATTATTTTTTGTATCCCTATCAAAGCACAAACTTGGCACTTGCAATTCTTCTGTCTTCGGAGATGAGAATAACAGGAGATCTAAGCCTATAATATAAAAGCATTTATTATTCTGCAGATTTTGGGGGTGTTTATGATTTACCAACCTTCTGTAGGGCAGCAGCAGCAGTATCTGCTCCATCTAGCACACGTGTTGTATATTTCTGCGATAAAACTGAGGAGATCCTGAAAACTTTGGTGCTTTGGGTGGTCCACTTTGCCAAAGGTGCCCAAATCCCTTGATGGAGCTGCTCCTCGGGAGGGTGCTGTAGCTTCATCCAGGAGGTCTGACGAGCTGGATGCCTTCCCTTGCTGTCGGAAACATGGCACTTACAGCGAATTCACTTTGATTTTTTATGCGTGGAAACTGCATGAACACCAAACCATAAGTAATTTACTGGCTTTCACATCCATAACTTTCAAATGCAGTTTGTGTAAATTGTGTTTCCAGTCTTTATGCAACGTTAAAATCAAGCGGCAGCTGTATCCAGCTGCTCCACCGCAAACATATAAAAGTTTTATTGGGCGTTTCCTCCAAAATTGTCGAACTATTCCTTTTAACCCACACTTGCACAACTACCTCAACGGGCCTGGAGCAGAGCGAGTGACAGAATATTGGGTCGGAAGCAGTTGCATAGCTCGCAAGGGGAGTTTACGAGTGGCACCTCAATGCATCACACTTTACTTTTACTTTCGGGACCTAATTGTTTTGCCGTCGCCTGGTAAAAGAAAACACAGGTAGAGGACGAGCAACGCGGGTTCGGAAACACAGCCGGACCAATTTTATGTTTCACTTCGCTTTTAAGTTGGTGAAACCATGCTGTGCCTCTTCATGTTCGGCGGCTTGATCGCGTTCACAGGTAATTCCGGCGTTTTCCAGGTACATGAAGTCATCATGTCGTGATTCAACGGTGTGAACGTTACAAGCGCTTTTCCTCGGCGAGCCTACGCCCATGGTTCGGTTCACATTGTCTACTTTATGTGTTCGCTCCAGGGATCACATACCACTGCATGATTTCATAGGTCGTGTATTAGTGTTTGCTTGCAAATCATTTACTTAACTTTCGCCTCCTTTACCAAGTTGTTATCTTAGATCCCATTCCTGGACAACAAATCAGAGAACACGGGAGGAACTGTGCTTCTCACCATTGTGTGTTTTTTTAAGTTGAATAATATCATTGTCATCACCACAAATATTGTTTTTAAGCACCACAAACTTTTATAGTTTTATGCTTACTGTACAGTTTTGCACAATACTGAATATTTTTCCATCATGTACCATAAACATTACACTTCTTTTTATTTTTACACTTTCCTCTTCACATGCCCTTGTGGCACTGTACTTTGTATATTCAGTATTGCTAATCTCATGAGCAGATCATTACTTTTCTGCACTGTAAACATTGCACATACTTTTTTTATATACAGTATTTTTTCCATGCATAGCCTTTGTGCACTTTCCTTTTATGTTGTAATTCGTCACATCAGTCTGTATGAGTAGTGATAAATGTGTTTTTTCTGAGCTAAGAACTTCATTGCACTGATATGAATGCCAATGAAGCCTTTGAGTTTCAAGTGTTTCCTGTCAGTTACTCCTTTTTTGAACTGCTGGCTGGTGTGTAACCCATGCAAAGTGTCCCCTGACCTGACCTGGCTACAGAGCTGTTTTGTATATGAGTGCATGCATTGTAAGCCTTACCTAAATTATTGTGTCCTTGCAGGAAAGGCTGCGAGTGCCTCTTGTAAACTTGAGGTGAGCCCTCCAAGAGTTGTGGTGAAATATGGAGACTCCTT
This sequence comes from Stegastes partitus, assembly GCF_000690725.1. NCBI lineage: Eukaryota > Metazoa > Chordata > Actinopteri > Pomacentridae > Stegastes > Stegastes partitus. The sequence continues at coordinate 348,794 of NW_007578028.1, forward strand.
CTCAGTCAACTGCAGCTCATTGTACAGTGAGACACAGGGGATGGGCTGGGAGTCCACACACGGAGGAATAAGTCTTACGACTGGGGTCACTAGTCTTCCCTTTAATATTAGCTCTGTGGATGCGTGGGTCATTCAGCCGTCCTGTTATGTCAATCTGCCTAATGGTGAGCAGTGTGAAGAAGACCTGCCAGTCACCGTTTACCGTAAGTAACCCTTCACTTCATATTATGTCCTTTTGTGAATAATCAATCAACGGTTTTGTTTTGTTTTTTCATTTTATCTTTTTTGTTTGTTTGTTCCAGAAATGCCAGAGAGTGTTTCTATAGCTCAGCCCCTCAGTGCCATGGTGGAGGGCCAACAGTATCCCATAGAGTGCGACATTGTTAACGTTGCACCAGCAAACCACCTCAGTGTGTATTGGCACAAAGGCAATAAGATAATCCATCATGACACTTTACCAGACGCCACTCAAACTCCAGTCAGTAAAACATCCATCCTCAATCTGACTGCCCAAAGGGATGATGACGGCATGCCGATCTGGTGTGAAGCGAAGCTAGACTTTGGGCTAGTGGAACAAAATCCTCCCGCAGTGCAATCAAAGTCCCACAAAGTGACTGTACTCTGTGAGTTTCTAACACCGTCTTAACAAACATAAGTTGTCAAATTTGTAAGAGAATTTTGCTTGTATTTAAGTTTCTTTTTCTCTGTGTCTGTAATTGGATTTGATGTGTGTCCTCAGACCCTCCAACCTTCACCAAGCCCGAAGCAGAGACGGTAGAAATTTCAGCTAGTGAAAAAATAACCTTGAACTGCAACGCGATGGGAAACCCAATGCCAGTCTACAGCTGGCATTTCCCGCAAGCCGTTCAAGAGGCGAGCAAGAATGAAAATGTGAACCATCCCATTTTGACCCCATCCTTACAGTTTCCAGGGAACTATAGCTGCGAAGCCTCTAACAGTCAGGGCACCAGCAGAAAATATTTCACCGTCGTCGAAGCTACAAGTAAGATACTGTTGCTATATTTATTACATTTCTCACCTGGCTCCACACTGTTATTGTCTGTATAATTTTTCATGCTGTTCTCCATTAGGTAGTCACCCTGGGACGACTGCTGGGATTTTATTGGCTGTGTTCTTTGTTTTAGTCTTTGTTTTGGCATGTGTGGTTTATCACAAACAGAGAAACTCTCCAGTTGCACGACTAGAAGGTCTGAACAGATGAACTGATAGTGAGAATGTAATGAAAATTCTCATCTCCCACAGGGAAATACACAACCCTCGCAGCCATAATTGGAGTATTTGCCGCCTTGGGAGTCCTGCTCGTCATTGGTGGTCTACTTTTTGTGAAACCTGATGGCACATTTTCTTTCATCCAAAGCAAATATATCAGAGGACAACCTTCAGGACCTATATGAGGCTGACTTTTTTTTTTTAATTAAATTTTTCGTGGTGGTACTATGCAAATGTTGTGCTTCAGGAAACATATCAGGTGCATGTTTCTTAACCGTTAAGGGGCATTGTCTAATTCTGTTTGCTCAGCTTCTGCTCGTGCTTGGACATGGTATCTTTAAAAATGCATAATCTCCATCAGCTGCTGTCTTTAAAGCTCCACTAATCAATGTTGTTGTTTTAACAAGTAGCACATTTACTATACAGAGTGTATTTATATGAACCATAGTAGCCTTGTTACTGGGAATCTGTGTATAAAACCCGTAGGTCAGTAATTTGATTTCTCCCCAACTGCAACCTTTTTTTTTTGGAAGCTTGACTCACTTACTTTAAATGCAATAGTGATGCCCTTCCTGAGCTTTTTCTGGGCAGCTGCTTTCTGTTTCAGTTTTACTTTTACTCTGGATGGAGTCACTTTGCTTATGCATCCTCGGTACACTCAGTAACCTAATTCCAAGCGACCGGTGCTTTCCCATCCAACAGCTTTGTCCTGCATATTCGCAAAAGCTGACCGAGCTGAGCATTTCAACACACTGAAAGAGCCGAATTAGTGTTGAACCCAGGGGCATTAACATCTAACTCTGAGCGTTTTAGCTTCTTCTAGCTCATTGTATTGATTTTGGTGGTTTGCGCATTTACTGTATGGTTTGATCTGAGCTGCTATCATCATGTTTGCATCTAAAAAGCTCTGATAAACCCACTGTGTGCTACCTGTGGAATATATATATCTTGGATGCATTAGCGGTAATACATGAGTAAGGCTTTAATCAATCAGGGTTCATCAGCTTTAGCAGCCATGTCATCAAATGATTAATACTTTGAGTTTACATTTTGTTCAGCCAATACCCGCACTCATCTGGGAAAAGAGTAGTTTTATTTTTGATAAATTACTGAATAGTAACTAGTGTATTTAACAATAAAAATCAACAGCCATAGTTGCCTTATCGTTTGTATAATGGCTTTGTTGTATTTTTATTTTTTTAATTTCACCAAAAAAAACCAAAAAACAACAGCAACTTTAGCCACATTGAACAATGGACCTGAAATGGAATTGCTCATTATCATGTTTTTATCCATTCGTCTTGTTTGTCTTTATTATTAAACACTAACCAGACAGTTAAGCAGGCTACGGTACTTGCATGCATGGCATATAATGTTGATAATTAGTTTTTTAAATTACACATTTTGGTATATGCATAAACTAATTACTAAATTATTTTTGTCATTTTATTTTTGTATGCACTGGTACGGCTCTTGAATGTTGAATTATTTTTGCACTGAACAGACTGATTATGGTCATTCTACATTTTAATATGGTACAACAATTTGTTGCTTTATTGAGCCTACCTGGAAACAAAAAAAACCCCATCACATTCTGTATTAGATGCACAGTTTGTCTAATGTATTGGTGAAAGATTTGCTTGAAATAAATAAACATTTGTCTCTATGAAATGTGAATTAATTTACAAAGGGAAACTTGTAGTGCAAGAAATGCTAATGTATTGTGTGCTCGTGTGGCTCGTGCACATGTGTGAGTTGTTAGATGGTGCCAACTTCTCTGTCAGTTATGTCCTTAGGCAGAATACTGATTGAGGCAAAGTCAAACCAGTGTCTATGTTTCCCTGCCACCTTTTGTCAATCCCTTGGACCTCTCTCTGTCTCTTTCAGTCTGGCTTACATTATACAGTGCTGAGACTGCCATACTAATTAGTTCTGAACAAAGTGAATGTAAAGGAGAGTATTTGTTATCCTGCCCACAGTTGCCAATGTAAACCTTTTTTTCTTCTTTAGCCATGTTCTTTAAGTTTAGCTCCTGTCATTCCCACTAAAGATTTTTTACCAGAAAGTACTGTTTGTGTATGCCCTGACTGTGTTGCCATGACAACCTGGCATAGTGGCTCTTGCTCAATTAGTCATGGAGTTAAAAAAAAAAAAAAAAGAGGTTTTATTATAAACGCACAAGCCTAACATGTTTCTCTAGAGAACTTGCAGAAGGAGCAGCATATTCAAAACTGCAAGTGATGCGAGCGTGTTCTGTAATCTGTACATAGAGATTCCCAGCTGTGCTCTCCATAAATACACCAAAAAGCATCCGATTACTCGCTCACTTGGACTTGCAGTTGCGGCCTGAGCTGATATGCTGTGCAGCATTCTGGTCACAGTGTGAGTCTTACAAGCTACATGCTGCACAAGACCCATACTCCTGCCCGCTGCGATTCCACAAAGCACGGAGTTCAGAAGCAATAGGAGACGAGCAGGCGAGAAAGAACTAAAAACAAGCGTTCCTTCACAGCCAGTCATGACTTGACACCAAAACAAGTGATAAAGTTAATGATCTGACAGCATATGATGGCCACACTGAAGTAACCAGGTTGACTGTGAATAATCAATAAAATGCTGTTTGGATTTATCTCATATTCCAGTAAATTTACTGCTGCTTTGGCCCCAAAGTTACAAAAGACAAAAGTTTTGGCTGCAGATTTGAACTTGATGAAACTATAAATTATGTGTATCAATAATTATACATCAAAAATGACAGTATTCCTTTTGCACAGACAACATACTAGAGAATAAAAATGAAAAACAGACCTTATATTGATAAAGTTTTACTGTGTGTCTGCATGATTCCTGTTTGCACATTTTGCTCTAGTGTTTCAAAGCTTACAATTTACTGCTCAAAAGCTAATAAGATCAGTGCAGTGCGAAAACACTGGGCTGTGTGTTTTTTCAAAGGCCTGCCACCTGTTAAATTTCCCTCTTTCCCTTTTACCCCCCACCCCCAAAAAGTCAGCTGGGAGGGAACTTTGTTTTGTTCCAACATAGTTCCCTGCAGAGTTGCCAAGGTTGTTCAAGTTGGAATTTTCTCGCGCTTTTCTCGGCCACAACCGACGGCTCCGTGCAGAAAATAACATGGGAGACAACTTTCTGAGATGGATTCTCATGGTTTGCATGTTTTGTTCAGGTAAGATGTTGCAGGCGACTTACAGATGATGTTTGGTCAGGTCATTGTCTTGTGGTGATAAATGAAAACGCTGTAAAGTTATCACCTAGTAATAGTGTGAATAAGATGTAACGACGATGAGCGCAACCAGCTGAAGGCGGTCATCGCAGAGCTGGTCTGGGATCATTTGCGTTCATTTGTGACCTTTGTGTTTACATGGCTACACTTCTGAAAGTAAAGCTATAATTGGCGACCGATGTAACAGCAAAACTGTTCAGTATGCTCGTTTGCTTGTAGGATTTTTTTTATTTAGCTAAAATAAACTGAAGTTAAAATCATGCAAGCGGATCTACAAAGTGCACATTTACAATAGCATTAAAAAAAATCATCTACAATATAGCCATGGATTCATAATTTGCAATACTATATTATAATGATGTGGAAATATTAGTGTGTGCTTCCTGTATGACTTGTGGTTTGAGTGTGTTGTAATAGGGTTACATAACACTGCTTCTATAGTGAATATGAAAGGTGAAGGATGATGCCACTGGCTGTAATGAACATGATGATGAGGACTACTACTCTATGCCTTAGTGTCAGGTGAAGGTTGCTCCCTAATCCTCAAGCCCTCCAGGGTTGTGGTGGGCTTCGGGGAGCCAGTGTCAGTCAGCTGTGAAGCCGCTCGCCCGGTCCGTGTCCTGGGCTGGGAATCGGCCATCAGTGCAACACACACGCAGGAGGACCGGTCGGTCCAGTGGAAGGTGGACAGTCTCATTGATTGGATAGAGGAGCCCATCTGCTACGGGGTGTTTTTCACAGCTCCGAGACAGTGTGAAGAGAAACTCAACCTTGTCCTCTACAGTGAGTCGGCTCTTCCTTTAAAACCTGCTATTGGAAATGAATGGCTTGACCTGTGTGATTGACCCGAGCCCTGTGTGTTATTCATTCAGAAACTCCAGACAGCGTCTCCATCAGGCAGGTGAACCACACCGGCTCCATGGTGGAAGGAAAAGAGTACCAGCTGCTCTGTGAGGTTCAGAATATCGCTCCTGTTCAGTATCTCACCCTGAGGTGGTACAGGGGGCAGGCGGAGGTTTATAACCACTCCTTTTCTGACCTCACGTCTTCCTCACCCGTCCAAGTGTCCTCTATCCTTGTCGTCACACCAACCAAAGCAGAGAATGGAGCACAGTATAGGTGTGTGGCAGAGCTGGAGCTTGGGCCAGAGGGACCACAGCCACCTCCTACTGTGGCCTCGGAGCCTCTTAATGCATCTGTGTATTGTGAGTCATGAAACTATTCACAATCATAAAACAAGTTCTCACATGTTTAATACATTGAAGAATGATGTCTGTGATCTTTCCTGTAGTTCCTCCCACGTTCCTCAGTCCTGAACCAGAGGTTTTGGACTACGTAGAGGGTGCTGAAATCACCTTAAACTGCACTGCCACAGGAAACCCCACACCTGTATACAGCTGGCAATCCTCCCATCCTGTACAAGAGGGCATGGAGGATGATGCATTTGTTACCTCATCCTCATTGCTCCCAGGAACCTACACCTGCACTGCCTCCAATACGCTGGAAAAGAAGAGCAAGCAGTTCACTATCCAGGCAAAGACCAAAGGTAGAAATGAGCTGTGAAGCACATTTCTGCATGCACACGTTGTGTCCACTCACTGCATCCTAATCTGCGTCTCCTTTTGCTTTCACTTAGGCGTTTGAGACAAGCAGTGTTGGAACGGGATCAGATGACCACATCGGACACACAAGGGAAATTCCACTAAGGATTTTACTGTTGCTGCTTTGGAGATGGAAATGACAATGACATTCATGACTGAATGGATGTTTATGAGGATCTTGTTATCATCCAGAATTAGATCTCATAGAAAAACAGACCTGAATATACTGTGTTTGGTAACTGCCATTTAATTTGTCAGTGCTGGTTTAGGATTTAGTTCACTTTTTATGCTTTCCATGTGATATTGTGTATCTAATTTATATTTTTTGCTAGATTTATTTTCCTATTAATGAAATCATCTTGTAACTTTACAAAAATGTAGCTACTCCTGATACATCAATGATAACTAGCAGCAGCCTATTACTGTAAATATGAACTGTTTCTTAATTATCTTATCTTTATCAATAAAAGTTAAATTTAAAAAGTGTTTTTTCTCTTATTCATATTACATCTAACCATTAAATAAGAATACATTTAATATTAGTATTGCACTGATTTGACTAACTTCCATCATTGGATTATAAACCACCTTTTCATTAAACATGCACTTGGAAACAACTTCCAGGTGGGCCACACATACATTCAAATAACCATCACAAAAAACAACAACTGCATGAATCGTCATCATCAGTACCAGCTATGTGGAGTGACTGCTACACTTAAAATGTCAATGAATCCTGCACTTCTAAAATTCTGGTAAAACTACAAAACAGAGCAATATCTCATAATACAATGTATGTATTAAGGCTTTTGAATCAGAGATTATCTTAGCTTCAAAGCAGCTTTTAATACAGTTGTGCCATTTTGTTTTTTCTGCTTTAAATTTAGTTTTTCATTTTCCCATTTGTTGTTCTGCTATTGGACCAGAGGGTGTCGCTGTTCCACTTCCTAAGATGTGATTGGCCGACGCCATGTCACATGATCAAAACACGACCTCGCAGCAGGAAGTAGCCAGCTAGCGGCTAACACAAGCTAACGACCTTCTATCCAGAACCAGACAAAGTACTACGTTTATGTCAACTACTTTCTACCGACAAAGGTGGGAGCCAGTTCTTGGGTCCTTTGTGATGTGGTGCCTGATGTGTATTCTGTTACCACAAGTGGACAAAATGTTGTGTCGTTGTTCTTTTTCAGACATGCCACTGAAAGATCCATGTCAAAAGCAAGCATGTGCAATTCAGCACTGTCTACAAGGTATTTAAAGTTGTCACTTAGATGCATTCAAATGTTATCAAGGCAAACTTCACATGAAACTTTGACTGACTCCATCTCCCTCCTGCAGCGAACAAATACAATGAGAGCAAGTGCGAGGATGTGATCAGGGAGATGCGGCGCTGCTGTCAGGCGCAGACTGGAAACTCCATCTGCTGCTCCGGTTTCAAAGACTCAAAACCTGCGGAGGACAAAAGCAACACGTAGTTCCTCTTTAGGATGTGTTTGATGGAAGTAATGACAAAAAACAAACATTGTATCAATGTTTTATGACGTGTATAGCACTGTACACTATGTATATGTAACTGGACTGAATTGTACATCATTTGAAAGAGCATAAAACTATACACACGCCACAAACAAAGTTTTTATTTATCTTTGTTACTTAGCAGAAATTTAAGAGCTGGAACAGTGAACCAGCTCTTTACTCGTGCAGAGTTGCTGAAGGGGTTGTGGAAGTTTGACCCTCCAGACCACGTGTGTTTTGGGGCTTTGGAGAAAACCTACAACCACATCCACTAGGGATCCCTGTGGGTAAACTGGGGGAGTATGAGGTACTGAAGCCGTTGATCCGAGCCATTCGGTGCGTGTTAGAGCTCTGTTCGTATTGTCGACACAATATCAGGCACATTTCCGGGAGGTGTTGGTTCTCCGACATTGTTGTCCCTTGTCTGTGATCCTGTTTTGTGACATTCATGGGCAGCAGAGGTGTGGATTGTGTTCGGTTTGCAGATGATGCGCTTCTCTTAGCTCCATCAAGCCGTGGCCTTCACTGTACACTGGGGTGGTTTGCAACTGTGTAGGAAGTGGTAGGGATGAGAGTCAGCACCTCTGCGTATCAGGCCATGGTTCTCTGCCAGAAACGGCTCTTGATTTACCAGTCCATTTAGGTTTTTACCCTCATCTGTGATCATAAGTTTTGGGTAGGGACTGAAAAAGTGAAATCTCAGATAAAAGAACCTGAGATTAGGTTTTTACGTTGTGTCGCTGGGTTCAGCCTCAGAGATAGGATGAGGATCTCAAAGATCTCGAGAGAACTCTGAGGACAGTCACTGCCTATTTCATGGAGAAAAGAGGCAGCTAAGGTGGTTTGAGCATTTGATTAGGATGCCTCCTGGATGCTTTTCTTTGGAGGTTTTCTTGGCCCATCCAGCTGGTGAGGAGACCCCAGGGCAGACCCAGAACTTGCTGAAGGAATTACATATCTCATCTGGCCAGGGAACACCTTAGGAACCACAGGAGGAGCTTAGAAACGGTACTTAGGAGACAGACATCTAAAATGCCCTGCTTAGCCTGCTGCCACCGCAACCTGACCCTTTATAAGCAGAAGAAAGTGGAATGAAAAATAAAGATATTAAATTTAAATAGCTCTTCCTCATAGCAGACATTTTACACACCATTGTACAAAGCCATGAGCCCTGGGGCTAAATGTCACCGCTAAGTTGAACATTACAATGCAAGCCATGCGATATATTTATCCGTTTAATTGAAGTTCAGTTGAACTGTTATGTCTTTATGTTCACATTCCCGCCGTCTGTTGTCAGGCTTGAGATACGTGTTTGTGCATGTCAGCACTGCGTTACCAAGAGAGTCTTGTTTCTGTAAACTCACAGTATTAGACAAAGAGATTACACATGTGTGACTCGCTGACTCTTCTGGTTGTACCTGTTAACGCATGACAAAATATGTTGCCATCATTCTTATTAGTACACAGTGACTAAGAAGATGTTATTACTGGCACTAAAGCTGCACATCTTTTAAACCTGAGCAGAATTGTCATCTAGGACAACTGAAAACACAGGTACGCCTAAAATATAAAATGTTAATGCAAATGTTTGTCTACATAAACATGTTGTTTTGTCATATTCCAGCAGATCTGTTTGTTATCATAGCTGTCTGTCTTTCCCAAATCAATTTCAATAGGCTTGTATCGCAGGGTATTCCTAATAGAACATGTTTTATTTAGGCAAAAGGTCACATCATTGTAGGGTAATGCAGAACTTGACTTGATTGTTTGATTTATCAATGTGTAGTCCTAAAATGGTAAAGTTTCTCTAAGAAAGGGGTTGCATGGTTTTTAGGGGAAAATAAACAACAACAAAAAACAGGACAAGAAAAAACATGTACAATTGCAAATAATGAATATTGAGAAAATAATATGCAAGATCTGTATACATTTGGCATCATTTACAAAGGTAGAAAATATAGGTTTACAACTAAAAAATCATGAATATGAAAAAAAACAACAGCAGTGATAGATATTGTTTGAACAAATTCATTTGACCATATAGTTTTGATCACAGTAGGAACTGGAAATGCATGGGAATTCTAATAAAAAGAAGCTAATTCAACAACCACATTTATCCTCAAACAACATACTGAGGTCCAATCAATCAACACACAAAAAGTGGGGCAAAAAAAAAAAAATACTAATAATTATATACAAATTCTCTGCTTGGCAAGATATAGGCACTGGAGGCATATCTTGGCATACATTTTGTATTGGCTGGTGTGTATTAGCTACCATTGCCTATCTGCAAAGAAAATACAATAACATAAAATAATAGATTTACTCATAAATTAAGGTTTGATCCTATCTTAATCAAAGAAAGTCATATGTACACATTAACCATAATAAACATTTTTGGGAGAGATTATTTTTATTTATATATATACTATTCATTAAAATAGTCTTCATCTTAAAACTTAATACAAGAAAGTATGTAGATTCCACTAAAACTGATTGAACAGAGCAATTTCAAATTCTTTAAGACAAAAACTACAACTACCAGAGTGGTGATGCCGTACGTCCTTGTAGCGGATGACGTGATGACGTCAAACGGAAATGTGCTGCAGCAATTCTTTCTAGAATTTTGTACCAGTGTCTTGCTAGCTCGGGGCTAGCCAGGGAGCTTTATCTGAATTTGTCTTGGTCAGATACAGCAAGCCGCTGCACTGAACACAAATACATATATCTGAGAAGTGTAGTACTTGGGTGTATTGGCTCCTTTGATTCAAACTTCTAGTTAGCGTCTTTTAGCCACTAACTTAGCCGAGTCATATTCTAAGCTAACGCTGTTAGCGTTAGGTTCTTGTTGGGAGAATGTCCGGGATAGACTACAGCGTGTGGGACCACATTGAGGTGTCAGACGATGAAGATGACACCCACCCAAACATCGACACACCCAGCCTCTTCAGATGGAGACACCAGGTACATTTTTGAGACACATATAGTTGAACTTAAGATGTTCCAAGTTCGTCAAACTGGTGCACTTTATCCTTGAACCGTTAGCAGGCTTCCTGTGCTCTTCAACATGAAAATCACTGAGGAAGCAAGTGGTAAAGGGGGATGAAGGTTCAGCATAGCTTTAGACCATTGAACTGTTACACATTTGTGACTGATGTAATATTTGTACTTCAGGCACGTGTGGAGCGAATGGAAGACTTTCAGAAAAAAGGTGAAGACATGAACAAGTCGCTCTGTGAATGCCGGCGTAAACTGGCAGAAGCACAGAAGAAAATACAAGACCTGACCATTACAGCATCGGATGATGCCAAAGCAGAACTGGGTAAAGTCCAGGCTGAGGAAAAGAAACTAAAAAAAGAGGAACGGGAGTGGGAGAAGAAGGTGGATGACCACAACCGAGAAGAGAAGAAGATGCCATGGAACGTGGACACACTCAGCAAGGATGGCTTTAGCAAGGTTAGCCAGATGTAGTTGGCCACTACAGACTTTCCATTTTACAGCAAATTGTAGCAGTCTGATGATACCATGTTATAATACTACAAATCAAAGCAAAGTTTAGAGTCTGTTACCTGTGTGAGCCTGAGGATGTTAGAGGACCATGTGATTTGGAGGTGGCATTAGCTGCTATCATGGGCACAGAATTAGTAGTGAGGCTGGTGATACCACTGGTGTGTTTGACGGACTCGCTGCATGTTTTGGCTTGTATGTGGAATTTATTAAGGATTCAAAATCTGTTTCTGACAGCTTTGTTGATTTTTGTCAAATTTTGCACACAATTTGCATGCATGACATTTGTCCTAAAGAAACCAAGGCATACTATTATTATTACTGATTAGTTTTTGTCTCTGTCATTTGTAGAGTATTGTTAATGTCAAACCTGAATCTGCAGAGGAGACTGAAGAGGAGAAGGAGAAAAAGCATAAAACATTCGTGGATAAGTATGAGAAGCAGATCAAACATTTCGGTAAGAATTATTGACTTACATGAACCATCGTTATTTCTTTCCTGTCACAGGGTACTGGTATTTGAAAGCAGAGATACTCCCTCATTAATGTCTTTACTACAGGCATGTTGCGACGTTGGGATGACAGCCAGAAGTACCTCTCTGACAATCCTCATCTAGTATGTGAAGAGACTGCTAACTACTTGGTCATCATGTGCATTGACCTTGAAGTTGAGGAGGTAAACACTGAAAAACTGAGTTTGTTTGTCCCTGTTTCCTTTTGCATTTATTTTACTACGCTCATATTCCATAGGTTGCATGTATTATAGTATTCTAATATTCTGAAGTTGGTTAATTTGACTGTGACTTAATGATCCTCTCCTTTTGCCACAACAAGGTTTCTCTATACAGCTACTGTCTACTGTAAAATTTGCACATTATTCTAAAAATGTTTCCTTCTTTTGCAGAAACATGCATTAATGGAGCAAGTGGCTCATCAGACCATCGTCATGCAGTTCATTCTAGAGCTGGCCAAAAGCCTCAAAGTAGACCCTCGCGGCTGCTTCCGTCAGTTTTTTGCCAAGATTAAGGTACCTGTTTAGATGCTACAAACTATAAATCTGTCCGTCCATCCATCCATCCATCCATCCATTATCTATGCACCACTTAATCCTCACTAGGGTTGCTGGAGCCTATCCTAGCTGATTTAGGGTGAAGACAGGGTACACCCTGGACAGGTCGCCAGTTTATTACAGGGCTACACAGAGAGACAAACAAGAACATTCACATTCACACCTACAGACAATTTAGAATCACCGATTAACCTCAGCATGTTTTTGGACTGTGGGAGGAAGAACCTGGAGAGAACCCATGCTACACAGGGAGAACATGCAAACTCCACGCAGAAAGATCCCAGGGATCTTCTAGCTGTGAGGCAGTGGTGCTAACTCCCGGGTCACCGTGCAGCCCAAATGTAAATCTAATCAAATAAAATAAATAATTTCAAATTTTAATCAAAATACTCCTCAATCAGGGCATGAAGTTGTTTTTTTCACATTCCTGTCTGTTTCCTTCCATATGTAGAACTGTGAATATTAGGCAAGTCAGAACAGTGATCTTTGTTTTGTAACCAGTAGTTTCTGAATCATCAGAAAATACCACCTCTGCAATAGGGTCTGTCTTTTTCCACGTGGAACTAAATTTAGCCTATAGCTCCTGCAATCAAAGTGGTCCTGAGTCTCTGCAAAGGTTCTTAGTCCACTGGGAAAACACCGTAATACTGATTGTGTGCATGTGTTCCCTTACAGACGGCAGATCAGCAATACCAAGAAGCTTTCAATGATGAGCTGGAGTCATTCAAGGAGCGGGTTCGGGGCAGGGCGAAGATCCGCATAGAAAAGGCCATGAAGGAATTTGAGGAAGAGGAGCGACAAAAGCGCCTGGGACCTGGAGGTCTAGATCCTGTTGATGTGTATGAGTCCCTGCCAGTCGTAAGTTAATTTGTTCTAAAGAAGCCTCAATATTCTGCTTTTGTCTTCTCTTGTTAGTTTAAAGTGCCTGATAGAGTGTGTTCCCCATTACAGGAGATGCAGAAATGCTTTGATGAGAAGGACATCCAAATGTTACAAGAGGTTATTAGCAAAATGGACCCAACGGTAGGTTATTTCATTAAAGCATACAGTATTTCCTATACTTTCAGTATCATCTCAGGTATAAATACTAAAATGTAGTGTTATCTTATTGCTGTGTATTTTTGAGAAGTCCTGCTTTAAGTCAGTTATTGAATGTGATTGTTTTATTCAATTTAGGAGGCAAAGGCTCACATGAAGAGGTGCATAGACTCTGGGCTCTGGGTCCCCAACTCCAAGGCAGAAGGGGACGAAAAAGAGGAAGAAGCTACCTATGAAGAGGTGAAACAGGAGCAAGAAGAAACTAAGAAGGAATGACCAAAATTGACCCCATGATTTGACGTTTTTGCAAATGTACTTACCCACTGTATTGCAACTCCATTATGTGTATGATTAGTTGCCAATCAATGAAATAACTTCTCTAAAATATTTAGCTGAGATTTAAGGGATTAGCATTCACCTGACTACACAAGAATGTTGCACCAGAAACTCCTGCTTGGAAAAGAAACTGCAGTTTGTGTCTTTTATTGTCTTTTGTTTGTTTGAACAAAATGAAAGCTGTGTTTTATTTGTACACAACTGTCAGTTTGTGTGGGTATGTATGTGTACATATATACATATGCCTGCCTGCATAATTTGTGGCGGTCTATAGTTTTCAGGTTGAGTCTATAAGTTTGTTTGTTTTTGCTTTTTTGTTGCTTTTTTTGTCATTTTAGTTTTAGGATTTTTCTTTTGTTTCGGGCTTCATCAGTTGACGTATTCAAATGGTTATTTCCCCAAAGTGACATTTTCTACAAACTTGCTTACCTAAAGGTTGAATTATATTCAGTTTCTTAAGACCAAGTTGTTGTGGTTATGTGTCAAGGTGTGGGTGATGTGCTTTTGGTGTGAGTCATATAAGAAGTACAAGAACATGGTGATGAGCTCTGTGGTGGTGTAAACTGCCTTTTTTGGTAGTTAAAAGTGGCATTTACTCCACTTAGTGATTGTGGTAATTTGGTGACTATGCTATGACATTCAGTTTATTACAGTTTGCATTACAAGACAAAGACCAGTAGTATTATTATTAGGGTCCTCGAACCCCTTCTAGTTATCATTGTTATTATTTTTCTAAACGTTAATTTCAGACCTGATAATTACACTGATTCCATTTACGTTGTAGCTTAATGTGGCCGAACTATTACCATATGAATGAAAGTAAAGACTCCTAAGGTTGAGTCTTGTGGGGTCTTGGAATGATTGACCGATTACATTACCCCTGTTCATTTCCACGTTGGTCAAAATCCCAATTAAGTCCCAATTCAATGAGAAAAAGGGCTGTGTATGTCCTAAATGCTCACATGGGTCTGCATTCGGTGATGCGGCACTGTGCCTGAAAATGATATTTAGGTATGGCAGAAATCTATACTTTCACTTTCTATGCTGTTATGTTAAAGGTGGGAGTACCTTGGCTTTTGCATGATGGCAGAGCTGAAAAAAATAAACAATGATGAAGTGAAATGGCTTATACAAAGGCATTATTTGACCATCTTGGAAACCACAAGATGAAACCGCCCGGTAAGCTATTGCAAAAAAAGAAAAGAATGAGAATTTCCTCCAAGATTTTGTGTGAGATTATTGCTTGTAACAAAGGACCGGGGGAATTTGACTCCCAAATTGTGACTTCCTTTCATGGGAAAAAAAAAACTTACTGATAAAGGTCAACTGCATCTGCATTCAGCCTGCTCAAAGGTAAAACAGAATTGCATCAGAATTTGACAAAATGTTGACAGGGATGCCACAATATTTCAATGGGGTTAGGCTTCTGAATGTCAGGTGCATAGTGAACTGTCAGATAATGGATGACACTGATAAAATTGTGACATCTATTGATGAACATAGAACATGAAATTTGGATAAAAGCATTTACCATAGGTGTGAAAGGTATTTTGTTTGAATTTAGTTTTGAGGTTGGTATTAATTCATGTGGTCGACTGTAATTTGGCAGTAATGTAAATTGTAATATGTGATATTATAGAGTAGAATAGAACTTCACTGATCCCTTTGGTGCAAACCTCAGGGAAATTGTTGTACTAGAAAAACAACAACACAACATCAGCAACAGTAGTTTTAAATCTCCACATGACTCATCAGCCCTTATATGTTGAAATATACACTGTTAACTATTTCATGTTGGTCTTGTGGCCGTGTAATTTTGTAATGGTCATGGGTCAGTAAGTATATAGAATACAACAGAAAGACGTAGACCCCTGTACAGTGCTACTTAAAAGTCAAAGGCTCAAACACCCTGTCACCTTTAAGTAGCTGAATCACTTCTAAGTTGAAAAGTGGGGTATTTGTGCTTGGATAAAATTAGTAACTCACAGCTTAGATTTACTTCATTAAAAACACAGAGCCTACAGTTGGAATTTAATGCAACAAAAGTCAGTACACCTTTAATCCTTTTGATTCAAATCTTGTATTTTTCAATAATAATGACTTACTCGGTCCTGTTTAACATGGAGGATACCAATGTTGCACAAATTTCGTGGGGAAATGGTCAGTAGTTCTTCAGAAATGTTTTTTTAGCTGTTCTTTGCCGGAGGGATTGTGTTGTTGTATCTTTCTCTTTAAAACACTGAAAAAGGTCAAATCTTTCAACATACTTGGCCAAGACATGGTTTTCTACTTTTCCTTAGATTTTTGTATGATTTTGTCAGCGTGCTTTGGCTTGTCATGCTGTCTCTCTTACGTGTCTCTTCTACTAAGCTTCTGAGGACTGGAAGACTTCTTGTCAGCCATTAAATATGTAAATCTTGAATAGTATAATCTTCCCCCAAGACCCAAGCAAAGGTCCCTTTTCAAGATTTAATTGTTTTAGTTTATTGTCATTTCAGTTTTATAAACTTGTATTCTGTTATGATCAACATCTAAAATTGTTCACATGACCATGCCTCTTTGTAACAAATCACAATAGATCAATAGATTCGATTTTGGATAGCCGCTATGTGAGATGTGGATATCTGAAATGTTCATTTTGACCAGGAAGAATTGAAATGTGGATATCTGTATTACATATCCAGATTAGCTATTAAATGTTAAAAGGGCTTGCTATGGATATCTCAAACTAGATTTATGGGTAATCATAATTTAGTTGCAGATATCTATAATCAAGTTATAGATATCTTTAAATTAATTAATCTAAAATTCGAGATATCTCTAACTTTTGCCATGATGAGTCAAGATGTAACTACAGATATCTTGATGCTGATGTTGCAGACACCTGTAATCATGGCAGAAGTGATGACAGGTAGGAGGAGGGGCTTGCTGCACGCGATCTGCCGCTGTGCCCAATTCAAAACACCAGCCATCATGTGGGATCAACCTGCTGAATGTCAAGCTGGACTCTTCTACAGGGTTTTTGACACTGCGGCTCGTGCAAGACACGAGATGTCACCAAGAAAGAGTTTACTGTTTACAACAAGACAACTATTCCGCCGTCGTTTTCAACATATTCAACAGGCCTCTTCTCTACAGTCACAGTTATGTTGTTGGTATCTATAATGTTAATTCCGGAGAGTCAAATGCAGTTAAATGTTGAAGGGGCTCGCCATTCATGTCGCTGGAGGCAGAGCCGGGGCTGCGCAGGGAGGGAGTGGCCATGTTGGTTTCGGGAAGCAGCGTCTCTCTCGTCGACTCACGCAGTTCACGAGAATCCGTAAGAGAAGACAGCAGGGGAACTACACCGAACAAAAAAACAAAAAAACAAATGAAGCTTCACCGTCAGCTCGTTTTACCCTGCTAGGTTTTTATGTAACGCCTTGAAAGCTCGCCGTAAAACGGTAAGATACTGGTGGGACTGCCGTTGCCAAGTTCACGGATATGATTGCTAATGTTTCATGTTTCCTTGTTATGGCAGCAACACACTGTCAAGTGTTGTCGGACTCACACAGGCCGCTACAAGTGTGTTAAATACGTTTATGTACGAACAGATGTAGATTAGTAGTACTGTTTGTGTTGTATACAGGCTTTGTGTAGCTGGATGTAAACAGTAAGTTAGACCGGGTGGAATCCCCGGAAGGCCTGTGGGCAAATTCATCGTCATTTGTAATAAAGTTAGTACATTTTTGTGGTTTGCCAAGCTACCGAGCTGGTTTTCAAAAACAAACCAATGTATTAAATTATAAATAAACGATATTTCAGAAAAGCGCAAGGTGTCGCTTCAAAACGACTTGTGAGCTGTAATGCCTACGTGACCAATACAACTGACTTGTGGTTGAACTTGTGTGTCCGTTTGTCCGTCAGTGATTTGTCTGACCCACAACATGTCCAGAAGAGGGCGGGCCAAGCCTTCCAAGCCAGGAATCTTTCCAGGTCAGGGCGACCCCCCTCAGGGTCAGGGTATCCATGTTTATCTCTTCTGGACCAAAGAAGGAGAGAGATATTTGTCTCACACAACTGGGAAGGTGACAGCAGAGGAGCTGTGCATCTCAGCTGCAGAGGCTGTAGGTGAGAGTGACCACATATTGCACATGTGCAGAGCAAAATGAAAGGGTTGTCATGTGGCGTTTGACCCTGCTTGGGGTGGGTGTGCCTAACGTCAGTGTGTTTTCCTTAGGGATAAGTCCTCTGTGCCATGTGTTGTTTGCGCTGTACAATCCCATAACGCGTTGCTGGTACAGTCCGAACCACATCTTCAGTCCAGAGGAGAACTCCAACCTTGTACTTCTCTACTGTTTGAGGTTAGTCTGTGTTTGAGTAACATTGTATTTGAAAGACACATGAAACACAGTGAGAAGATTCACGCAGGCTGTCTGCTTTCCCTGCATCAAGGTTTTATTTTCGAAACTGGCACGGACTGAGTGAAAAAGAGCCCATTGTGTCCCGCTATGCTCACCGATCTGGGAGTAATCAGGGGGGTTCCCCTCTGCTTGAAATCACATCCTTGGAGTATCTATTTTCCCAGGTTTGTGTTTAACATCATTGTAGTATTACTGTGTTTTAATTAAATGCGCATTTATGTTGTGTTGACAATAACAGTGCCTCCCATGTCCTCGAACCAGGCTAAATTTGAATTTGTGAATGAAGTGGTGGAAATGGAAGATGTCAAGTCAGAAGAAGAACTAAATCGCTTCAAAAATGAGAGCTTGGGAATGGCTGTGCTTCACCTTTCACATCAGGCAGTGCAGACAGGCTCTACCTTACAAGACGTAGCTTCAAAAGTCAGGTAATTACTGTGGAACAAGTGAATATGGTGTTGTTGTGGCAAATGATGTATAAACTTTTATTTTTTTTTACCCTTTTTACAGCGAAAATGGTCAAATAATGACACCTAAACCTGTAGATTTGTCATCAAAGATATTAAATTGTCTATATTATGTTGAATATGTTGTGATGACAGGTATATATTTGTCTTATGGTGGCTGTTTTTTTTTGTACTATGATTGATATTTTCTCTTTTTGTGACAACCAATTCAACCATTGAATCCAAATAATAATAACATATCTTGTTTTTCAGCTTCATAGGCTGCATTCCAAGGACTTTTGCCAAACACATTTCTCGAGACAACTTCCTGACTAAAATCAGGATCCGGCGAGTGTTTGCGGACTTTGTGCGGACCTTCCAGCAGCACACGGTGGATAAGGGGCGACTGGGTGCCCAGGAGATTATGTATAAGTACATATCTACCCTCGAACACTTAGCACCACGTTTTGGCACAGAGACTTTCACTGTAACCCACCTGGATCTGAGGGAGGATGCAGATGGAAGCAGCTCTTACTCTAACACCACACATGCCCAGGGTGTCTCGAAGGACAACTTCCAGGCTCCTGCCACACATGAAATAATGGTGTCTGGCACCCAGGGGATTCTGTGGAGGAAAGTGTCCATTCAGAAGGTTTGCTGCGACTAATGGGCTAATTCTTTGCCATTCTGTATACTATCAATGTAAACTTTTAGTTCACTCAGTCTCTCTATTTAGGCACAGGCAAACACTTACATGAGGAACGACTACTTGAACTACAGTAAGAGAGCAAAACAGCAGTCCAGTCAACCAAAAGCAGACGATGACTGGACCTTCTTCTGTGATTTCCCTGAAATAACTCACATAGCCATTACTGAGGCTAATGTGTGCATTAGCACTCAAGACAATCAATGCATGGTGAGAGTACTTGTTTATTCTATTATGTGAAAGCTGCAATACATTAATTTTATTGGTAAATGTGCTTGTGATGCATTAGTCCAATTGATATAGTGTATATTAGTGGTTCTACTGATCAGATTTTCCGTCTTTGAATTGTCTGAATATACTGTACGGTATGCATGTATGCTTAGTTTTTGATATTCTATACGTGTGATGATGAGAGCTTTAGGTTTGGTTTTGCTTTGGGCTTTTTATTATGTTTTGAATTTGCATGTGTCTGTAGGTGGGAGATGTGATTGTAAGCTAGTGGTGTTTCTGTACATGAATGTAGGAGGTTCAGATGAACTCCAGCCAGGAGGCCCGTTCCTTCATCTCCCTCCTAGATGGATACTACCGACTGACTGCAGACGCCCACCACTATCTTTGTCGTGAAGTGGCTCCCCCAAGGGTAGTGCTGAGTGAAGCAAATCTACTGCATGGACCTATGCAGTGAGTTTTCTACCCTTATACGTGCGCATTTAGACACAAACAGGCTGTAAAGAAACACAGTATGTTATACCTCTGGTGTACTTCCAGGGATGATTTTGTGCTACTGAAGTTGAAAAAGGAGGCAGCAGAAGAGGGAGCTTTCCTCGTTCGTTGGAGTGCTCTCGACTATCGCCGCATCATCTTAGCTGTGCTAAACAAAAATGAGGTAAGTCAACACCCACACTATTCTCTGGAAATTGTTAGAGTTCAGCGATGGTGAAAAATGTGAGACACTGTCTGTATACCTGTGTTTATACATTCAGAATGGTGCTGCATCAAGCCACAAGCAGTTTCGTATTCAGCTCAAGGGCTCGATGTTCTGTCTGGAGGGCTGGGACCGAGAGTTTTCCAGTGTGAAGGAGCTGACAGATAACCTCAAGACCTTTGTACTCAAATCTGGTTCGGACAGCTTCACTGTAAAAAAATGCTATCCTCCAAAACAAGCAGGTTTGTGTTTAGAGGTCACTGCAAATGTTTTGTTGCTTTACGCTACAATCTTCTTGTGTATTTTGAAGAAACTGTACTGTGGGATGTATGAGTTTACACAGGTTCATGTATGTTTGTATGACACTCTGTGTGATGCAGAGCTTTCCAACCTTCTGGTGAGGAGGCAAGGTGTCAACCGCCGCCATTGCAATGACTCCTTGGCTCTGAACATGACCCAGCTACGCTTTCACCAGATCAAGGATAAAGAGATCATACAGGTGATGATATCCACTCACCAACTTTGCATACAGACAGGTTTTGTGCTCTCTGCTCTGTAACTGACTGGATCTGTGCTGTGTTTATGTGTAGGAACAGCATTTGGGCCGCGGCACCAGAACTAACATCTACGCAGGTCGTCTGCTAGTGCGGGGTGGAGAAGAGGATGATGATGATGATGAGTTCAACAACAACTCTTCTGACCGGAAAGGCATCCGAGTGGTTCTCAAGATTCTGGAACAAACCCATAAAGATATTGCTCTAGTAAGCAATGTGATTTTTCATGAATTGTATCAAACTTACTCAAAGAAATGACTGTGGTGGTACGCTGAACCTAAACATGCACTACCATTTCGTGTAGTCGATACTTAGTCCTTAATGATTCCTGTCTTTGTCTTTCTTAGGCATTTTTTGAAACTGCAAGTCTCATGAGCCAGGTATCCTACAGACACCTGGTGTTTGTACATGGTGTGTCTGTCAAGGGATCTGAAAGTAAGAGCAATAACACTGTTCACTATGACCAACTCACTCTACTTTTAGTGACTTCCTTATTTGCTACTTCCTTGTCATGCACCGATGTTAATAGTCAAATGTATCGTTCTAGTGTCAAGTGAACAGTGACGCAAATGCAAAACCAGACTTTAACTTGTGTTTTAAAGATGATGCGACTTGTTTACATTTTGCTTTTGAGTCATCGTAGTTAAATGTCTCAGACTTGTTTCTATATTCACAGACATCATGGTTGAAGAATATGTGGAGTTTGGGCCTTTGGATGTTTTCCTTCGCAAAGAAAAGGCATCTGTGACTCCTCAGTGGAAGTTCATCGTTGCAAGACAACTTGCCAGTGCCCTCAATTATCTTGTAAGTTCAAACACGCTACTTGTTTTTTTGTGTGCCACAGATCATAATTCAATACAATTCACTTTAATGACCACAAAACTACATGGTCATTGAGGTGAATTACTTAAGTATAATGAAATAATGCAAGTGCAATTTATGTCTGAAGACAGAGCAAGTTAGTGCAACTTTCTAACTAGACACCAAGACAGGAAATTATGTAATCTGATTATCAGACCAAGCTTTAAGATAAGTGCTGCAAGTTGCTTTTTGTCCATCAACTTAATAGCATTTATAAACTGTGTTAAACTTATTTATTACACTCTGCAACCCAAGTCCCATTTTCCTTTTTCTAGGAGACAAATCGGCTAGTTCATGGAAACGTCTGTGCAAAGAACATTCTGGTAGCAAGGCGGGGTCTGGAGCCTGGCATTTCCCCTTTCGTCAAGTTGAGTGATCGAGGAATTGCCCTGAGTGTCCTTTCACGGGCGGGTCAGTGCCAGCTCTTGCTTTACATTAACTTTTAATTAGCTTTACTTAACAAGAAAGCCTCTCAACTCAGTCAGCTTCATGTGTGCTGTTCAGCCTTATTTCAATCAGATTTAGGAAACACAAAATTCAACCACACCACTTCTGGTGATCTCTTTCCTGTTGCCTTGCAGTTTTTCTTCACAATGTGCTGTTTAAGGCTCTCTGAAATAAAAGAATGAAGTTAAGAGCCGTAGTTTTAACCATCCTGGTCATGTATGCGTATACAAATCCAAAAAAAGAAATCCCCTAAGAAAAATAAAACAGACATCAGTTTTTATTGATTTTTTTTTTCCCCAGCTGCTGGCATTGAGTACACATGGGAAACCAACTTTGTAGATAGTTTAGATACTTCTAGTATTTTATTGAACTAAACCTACATTGTGAAGCTTTTGCCTCCTCCTTCTGGCAATGAGAGTAATTACACAAACACAATTGACTATTTTAAAAAAACAGATTTTTTAAAATGTGGATATTATCAAGAGTTTTGGCCTGATGTAAATGAACACTTTAATGATTTTACTAGTTATTATCTGTTATTTAACGAGACATGAAGAATATTTAAAATAACAGGAATTTGTTGTGTCATGCCATGTCACCTCAGTGAAGGTGGTTGCTTGACCACCTGAGAATCTCTTGAAACTTTTAGGAATGAACGTTGTCATCTGAAACTGACATCTGCTCATTGTTAAACTCTTTTTATAAATTCCAACATTTTCATAAAGACATTTTCATAAACCTCTCGCGAGTTGGAAATTAGGCAAGATGCCACTTTCAGATGTCCATATGTCTTGATGTATATGTCTCGATCAATTTCCAACTTGACAAATATTCATAAAAAATTTTAATTGGGTGAAAAATTGTAAAAATGTTGGAATTTCAGCTAAAAAAAAAATTGCAGATGTCACTTTCAGATGCCAAAGATCATTCCTACAAAGTTTCAAGAGATTCTGAGGTGGCCAAGCAACTCTAACTCTAATCTCTGAGTTGACACGGAATGAACCTGTTACCAAAAAGACTAGATTTTTTCAAGTGTGTATGCATACTTTATGGTTCTTTTTATCAGTCACATTTTTTTTCTTTTCAATCCTTATATGTTTTTTTCCCCCTGGATGTGACCTAAGTGTTTCTACTGTAGGCTCTGCTAGCTCTCCTTCTTTTGCCGTAGCCTTTTCAACCTCAGCTGTTGCTTTCCTCTTCCACTCTGGCAAACCAATCACTGCTGTCTGGGCGCCAGCGTGAGAATGTCGAGAAAGCTACACCTTTTACTGATAGGCTCAGTCGGTATTGTGTGAACTTATTTGGCAAGGACTTGAACATAACTGACATTCTTTTATATGTAAACGTCTCAAACTAACTCAAAATAGAAAAAAGATAGCTGTTGGAGCTGTTTGTTGAGTCTCCTCAAATATTGTACCACGTTAAACTGAATTCTGAGAGGTTTTTATTCAGAAATACTTAACTAGAGCACCCAGAGTTTGAGGTCACCTTAACCATGGAACTTTTCTCATATTTTATGTTGCTATTCTACACCACAGAGCGTCTGGAGCGTATCCCGTGGATTGCCCCTGAGTGTGTTGACAGTGGTGCACCCATTGGCAATGCTGCTGACCAATGGAGCTTTGGCGTCACACTGCTAGAAATCTGCAACAACGGCGACCTTCCCATGAGTGGCAGCACATTGTCTGAGGTAGGCCCATGCTACAACTTTGACCTTTATTTCTCTTCCAACAGCTAAAAGCTTCGTCTGCCCATATTATCCTGTTGACCTCTCATGGTAACTGTAACCTTTTCCCTCCCAACAGAAAGAGCACTTTTATCAGCAAAAAGGGCGCTTAGCTGAACCATCCTCCCAGGAACTGGCCAGATTCATCAGCATGTGTTTGACCTATCAGCCTGAGGAGAGGCCTTCGTTCCGCACCGTGCTCAGAGAACTCCCGAATATCTATATAGATAGTCAGTCTTTAATTGTTCGCCTTACTTTCTGTTTTCCTTTCAACCTGTTTCAGTGCTCTCAATAACAAGCTTCCTTTTTTTTCTGCACACAGATCTTGCTATGTCACCAAGTGAAACTTTCCCGGGCTCAGACCCCAGCGTGTTCCATAAACGCTACCTGAAAATGATACGGGTCTTAGGAGAGGTGAGCTCCAGTACCACATCATCCATCACTAGTTTTCTTTTCCTGTGTATTAGAGGCAAATCAACTGTTCATTGTTCACATACAGGGTCACTTTGGAAAGGTGACGCTGTACTTGTACGATCCGGCCAACGATGGAACAGGGGAACGCGTGGCAGTGAAAGCTTTGAAGCAAGAGAACGGTCATGTGCCTGAAGGCTGGATGAAAGAGATTGAGATCTTGAAGTCCCTCTATCACAGCAACATTGTCAAGTACAAAGGCTGTTGTACTGAACTGGGTTAGTCCCTAACTGTCATCTGTCTGCAGTAAATATGTTTGTTTCAACATGTCTTAACTTACAGTCTGTGCAAAGGAGTGGTTGCCCAGAACCTTTCATTTAACTTGCAGTGCTCAGTGGATTATTCAGGGAATTGATTTTTGGTCCCTGCTGTTCCTCTGTAAATATTGAAAATCCATTCGAAGTGCACCACTGTCTCTACTGTGTGTCAATATTTTGAGCTTTCAACACTCAGCATGCTGAGCACCACAGTACCAGCATAGGCAACAGGTCAATCTTGCTTTTTGAAAATAATGGAAATATAAACATAAAAGCGCTGTTGTCCATTGACAGGAGGACAAGTGGTGCAGCTAATAATGGAGTACCTTCCTTTGGGGAGTCTGCGAGAGTACCTTCACAAACGTAAACTCTGTGTGCCACAGTGCCTCATGTTTGCTCAGCAGATCTGTCAGGTAAGCCAACATGGGTTTTTCATTATGTATGTTTTATTTTTAATGTGATTTCCTCTTTTCTCAAAGTCAGTTGCCACTTTTTTATGTAATTATTTATGATTTTATGCCTTTTGGACATGGTCTTGATTCTGAGTTGCTTGAGCCTGGTCTTGACTCACACTTAACCTAGGCGATCTTGACCACAGCCATAGTTTTTGAGTTTTGTCAGTAATTCATTCTGTTTAAGTTGAGTAGTTCACTGGCATTAGCAATATGTTTTTTTCTCAGCCCCCTGAAAAATGTCCTCTAGGAAAAATTTGGCAAATTCCTTGCCAATCTATGTAGTAGCATTTTTTTGACTTGTTTCAGTCTAGACATCTGTAGAGAGATGTGCTTGTGAAGTTTTATAATAACATTTCAAAAGAAAGCTATTTTGCGTTTTCATGGCATCATGCTCATTTTAAAATACATGTCTTGTCCTTCTTTTATTTCTGTTTTTCTCTTTTAAAGGGGATGGAGTACTTGCATTCCAGGCGGTACGTCCATCGAGATCTGGCAGCCCGCAATGTCTTAGTGGAAAATGAGGGTTTGGTGAAGATTGGAGACTTTGGCCTGACAAAATACATCCCTGAAGGAGAGATCTACTACCGTGTCCGTGAGGATGGCGACAGCCCAGTGTTCTGGTAAGTTCATGCAGCACCTACTCAAGTTAGTCAGTACTTTCCTGAATGATTTTGGACGCTAAATTGTATTTTTTTTGCCCTTTGCAGGTATGCCATTGAGTGCTTGAAGGAGAATAAATTTTCCTTTTCCACTGACATTTGGTCATTTGGAGTTACTCTGTATGAGATCCTCACCCGCTGTGACCATCGCCAAAGCCCTCCAGTAGTATGTCATCACTGGCCTCTGATCACAAGCTGAAACCTGTGTGCATATTTATAAGTAAGACCAGTCAAATACATTTGCAGCCCCTGCGCTGAATGCACGATGTACTCTTGTGTGTTTTTGTAGAAGTTCTCTGAGATGATGGAGACAGCCCAGGGGCAGATGACTGTGTTGACACTCATAAAACTGCTGGAGAAACGGCTGCGTTTACCTTGTCCCAAAGACTGCCCACATGAGGTAACATCAGATGCCCATTAAACAACATTGACATTTTGCTTGCATTGAGAGTGGCTTGATTCATAACTATTTCCTCAACAGGTGAAGACGTTGATGGAGCAGTGCTGGGATGAAGATCCTGAAAAGCGGCCAACATTCGGATCCCTCATCGAAAAGTTTGAAGCTGTACGGCGAACGTACGACTGGCAGTCCAACATAAATTTTTCATTGGCTCAGATTTGCTGATCAGGAGTCAGTGAAGATCCACATGACCACATGTCACTATGCCAACCATATATTGCAATCATGTGTTTTATAGTGTGCAAGTCCTGATGGCTCGATTTGCAGATATGTCTTTTATAGGGTTTTTTTTTTTTTAATGATTAAAGCACACTGCTATCCTCTCATATGTGATATGACCAGTAAAAAACCCAACTGGTATGTTTTTTTGTTATTTTTAATTATTGATGGGTTGAACTTCATAAGGAATGTAAGGGCATGGACAGTCAGTGTAACGTTTTGTCTTTTAAAAGTTATGGCTTTGCATATATCACATTAAGTATTAAGAATGTCTATATGGTTGGGAGATTACTGCATTTCATTTTCTGTCTATTTTTGTATATTTTTGAGTGTATGTTAACTTAGCACTTAATTTTGTAACACAAACAAGTTAAATCAAATAAACAATTTTCTTTATGATAACCAGATCTATATGTCACCAGTTTGCCTATTTTATATCTATGAAAACAGGTTACTGAAACAGGGAATGGGCTTTCCTAATAGTCTTTGTTCTAGGCCAGAAGGAGCCTGTTCACACACTACTGCTGTAGGTGGGAAAGCAAGTGTGTCAAGCTTGTGAAAATTAAAACATGCCGTACCACTGAGGACAACATAGCAGTCCATCTACTGACAATATTGCACCTATCTGCAAAGCAACAAAAAAATAAGTGCTGCTGCTTTGACATTGGACTGATTATATTCTAATATGCTAATTAACCACAAAGAACTGACAGTCTAACGTGGGCCCAATTAGACGCATGTGTATCAGACCAGTAAAAACCCATCTGACAGCAGCCGAGTCCAGGACTTATGTATATTCAACAGGTTTTTGTGTCAGTGTCCTGCATACACTTTGAGAAGGACTCCATCACATACAGGAAGAACTTGAGACATGGATCCTGTGTTTACTTTCACAGCCATGTATGATGCAAATGAACAGCCACAGAAGTGTATCTGTTTAGATGGGGGGCTTCCAACCACACTGTCAACATAAAAGAACTGCTGCAAGCTTTCACCATATGTTTTATGGAAAGCACAGTAAGGACCACATGTGAATACAGTATCAGGAATGTACCAGTGGACATGTACACTCCTAAGCAAAAGTCTAGGCTTAAGTTACTGAATGCATATTATGATACTGTTGTGCAGAGTGAAAACATAAAACTGAAAAGACAATAGGCCTTCTCGGGTATATTATTCTGACTCGTAATCTTGCAGTGCAAGTTAAACTTTTCTAAAGACTGACTTTTGGGCACAGTACTGTTTATACCTATCAGCTGACACAACCTACAACAGTCCAGTGTAGAACTTATGTAGTTTCACATTTTGAAGTCATGTCCATCTGACTTGCTGTCCAGTGTGTTCGCTTGCGTATTGGAGAAGACTATTGAAGCACAAAAACAATACAATACAATACAATACAATGCAATACAATACAATACAATAAAAACATCCTTGCTGCTTATTATACAACCCAAGACGTATAACAGAAACAATCGGTAATTAGTGATTCATCAGTTTAATTCAGAGTAGAAATATATATGTACAGTTGTCCTCAAATGTATTCATACCTTCCCATTAAAGAAGGAAAAAAACAGCTGTCACTGACATGAATTAAAATAGACAGAAGTAATAAAAATTGAATGAAAATCATGACATTGGTTTTGAATCGTGGTTCAACAGAAATATTTAAAACAAACAAACAAATAAACAAACAAGAAAACAAGCATGATGGGACCCATAAACTAAACTTTGGCCCACTGCTCATCAGCGAGGTGCTCTAATTTGTCCGGGACAGATTTTTGTATTTTTTTTTTTAATGATTCTTTTCAACCACGATTCCAAAGAAATTTCTTATTTCACTAAATTAGAATTTAGCAAATTGTTATCTATTATTACGTTTTTCAGTTTCTCGTTATTTAAGTGACTATTTTGCCTTTTCTTTAATGGAAGGGTATCAATACATTTGAGGACGACTGTATCAAATGCAAAAATAAAATACGAATTGAATAAAGAAATGTCACTTGTGTTTGTATGCTCTTTTAAAGAAGAAAAACAAAATTAAAGATGATTATTATCCGTTAATTTCATTTAGTTTTGAGTAGAACAGACACCGGTGGCCCCGCCCCCCCACTCCGTTACGTCGTAGTCATGGAGATTGCGTCCCCCTCTCGTCCAATCAGAAGCGGCGCTGAGGCCATGTGTGTATTGTTTAAACTGCTCAAATCGGACAGAGTTTCCAGACCGACAAAACTTGCACCAAACTGAGTGATGGCGGCCGCCGTGTCTGTTAGCACAGCTGCCAAAGACGAAACAACAGACACAGGGCCCAGTTTCGCCTCTCGTCCACTAAATGAAAATGACGACCTCGCTGTGGAACAAGAAAACTGGGGGCCCGGAGATCGCCGGTATGCCGAATTAGTACACGGAGAAGAGGACGTAACTCCGGGACGCGAGTGTCAGCGAAGGGTCGACGAGGACTTGACATCGCTGAGCCCTGAAGAGATTGAGAGCCGCTTGGAGAGAACCCGCCGGGAGTTTTACAACCGCAGGAAAATTATCATAAAAAATCTACCCTCCGACGTGAGCAACCAGGTAAGAACTACAAACCAAGTGGAGGTTTAGTCGTTGGATGATTGATTGACGGAGCCGTTTAGCTAATGTTAGCCTAGCTGCCAGCCTGCCATGCTACCAATGTTAGCCTGCTCGCCATTTTCCTCGTTAGCTGCCTTTAACTTTGTGATATTTGGCATTATTGTATCTGCAGCCAGTTTAAAAGACAACACACGTCATTGGTGGCAACCAGACTCCATTAGTAGTAACTTCAGTCGTGGGGCATTAGATTAGTTAGCTACCAAAACTTGCGTTCACTGCCAGGTGGTCAGATAACTGTCAATAATGGTCATCTGTGGCCTGTATGACCTGACACTCCGGCCTTGTGGGTAACAGTTCAGCAACTTTGACATTCGTGGTTTCATTACACAATTCAAGCCTCCAAACCGAATAATGGGTGATTGTAATGTTTGCAGGGGATGCTTTGCAGGTGCAGTGGAGCTTTTTCATCGGCCCATCTGTTGTTAATGCTGCCGTCTGGTTGTATCAGCCTGCCTGTGATTTACTCATGATGCTACATTTTTTTGGAACGTGCCTGACTCGTGGGGAGCGGTGGGCCTGCGGGCGGTACCATTG
This sequence comes from Stegastes partitus, assembly GCF_000690725.1. NCBI lineage: Eukaryota > Metazoa > Chordata > Actinopteri > Pomacentridae > Stegastes > Stegastes partitus. The sequence goes on from NW_007578028.1 coordinate 378,084, forward strand.
TTCACACAGAGGTGGGGGGGGGGGAGTAATGGGAGTTCGAGATGTGAGTTGCAATATAACAAAAGGTGGAAGGCGTGGAGACAAAACGTTTCAGAAAATGCTAGACAACATCGCTGTTGGTTTGTGAATGGGCGAAAGCAGCGCAGAACAATTTCTCCTGCAACAATGAGGGAGTTATTCACCTCCCAGTTCCCCCACAGGTGCACTTGTTGCTCGTTTCCCAGTGGACATGAATGAGTTAATTATAGGATGATCAAAATCTACAATTAAGCAATCTCCCCTTATACAGTTAACAGAGTGCAGCTTAGAAATTAACCTTTTAATGTGTGGCACCCAGGTTGCAATGACAAGCCTAAATGTCTGTATGTAATTATTCTGTCTTCTTATTTACAGGAGGTCCATGAACTGTTGGGCAGCTATGACTTGAAGTACTGCTTTGTTGACAAATACAAGGGCACAGGTTGGTTTAACTGTTTGTCCATCATGTTGGGTATTGCATGTGCTTTGAGCTCAGTTTAAAGGAGTGTCTGTAACCCATATGACTTCAAAGAAACAAAAATAAACTGGATAGCCAAAGAGACAATTCCGCTCACTATTAGATAAGATTCACAATGGCAAGGGCTATGTCCATGAAAAAAAAGATAAGGTCACTGGCACATTATGTCACTCACTGAACAAAAAAGAACAAAACCACAAAAACACTTAGACACTGTTTAGAATGGTCAGTGTTTCATCATTATGGAAATCATGCAATTGCTTATCTATTTGGTTGACAAATGGTGTGTCACATTACATTGTCATCAATTCAAGAGCAGCAAGGACATCAGTTTCCTTGTGTGTATAACCTCACATGCCCAATAATGTGAGCTGCTTGTTAATTTGAGGGAATTGCTTGTTTTACTCATGGGCGAAGTGCATGAAAGATCGGCTTGCCATTGAACTGAAAAAAAAATATCTAACAAATAGGTTAGAATATGCATTTAAAATGGCTTTACACGTTGGCAGTGCAATATTTCACTAGAAAGTGGCTGATTATAGTGAGCCTGAAAATTTCATGAGCCAGATGGTAAATTCAGGATATGCCTGGTATCCACCAAGCTGTTGTGGCATTTCGATGTGTTTTTTTTTAAATTATTATTTTATCGAGTTGGCTGGTAAAAAAGATATTACCTTTTTAAATGTGGATTTCAGAGCTAACTGCAGATAAATTCTTTCACCCCTTATGTTTCTCTCAAAACATGGGTAGCAGGATGTTCGTTTGGCACACAGCAACACCATGTGTGACGTTAGTATACCTGTCTATACCGTAGACAGGCATATTAGCAGTGAGTGGCAGTAACATTAAAGCTCATACAGGTCTAGATATGACTTTTTATTGCTGCCAGTGATGCTCAGTCAAATAAAATGTCTTTGATTCTCAGCAGTCACCATGGCAACTATTGTAGTTTCAATAAGGGTAAAGTTGCACTGGTAGAAAAGATGGTGTGTGCTGACATCGAGCCACCGGCATTGTCTTTTATCACATCTGCTGAAGGAGAAACGGTGTCACAACCAGGGTTTGCTCCCTGAGACCTGCTGCGTATGAAAATGGGTCTTTTTCCTAATACTGACTGAACAAATGCCGCCTCCTCGCTTTACACCAAATTTTGTGTTTCTCTTCTGTGTCTCCCATCACTCGCAGCATTTGTGACACTACTGAATGGGGAACAGGCGCAGTGTGCCATCAAAGAGTTCCACCAGCATGCGCTACGGGACAGGGAGATCACCGTGCAGCTGCAGCCCACAGACGCTCTGCTGTGCATCGCCAACTTGCCCCGTGCTTTCAGCCAGCAGCAGTTTGAGGAGTTGGTGCGGCCGTTTGGCAACCTGGAGCGCTGCTTTCTGGTTTACAGCGCCTCCACAGGGCATTCCAAGGGCTATGGCTTTGTGGAGTACATGAAGAAGGACTCAGCAGCCAGGGCCAAGTCGGAGCTCTTAGGGAAGCAGCTGGGCTCCCGCATGTTGTATGTCCACTGGACTGAGGTGGGATCCCTCACATATCCACTGCTGCACTCCAAATGCCTGTGCGTGGACCGCCTGCCCCCGAGTCTACTGACAGCCCAAGACCTCCGCAATGCCCTGGCTGACACCCATGCACCTGTCTTCTGCCAGGTCAGGTTTACCACACCTAGAGAGAATACAGGATCTTGATTTTACACCAATAATAATGAATACAGCCTTCACATGAAACTTGCTGTTGGCCTTTTGTCCCCGGTAATTTTTGTTGTGTTGCTCCTTTTAAATTTATTCAATGCAAAGTCACATTAACCCCCTTATGGAGAGCATTTGGAGCTTGGTGACTGTTAAGTCTGCGGCTCAGGTGGGAGTGGGTTCGATCATCCGCCCCTCCATAGTTAGTGTCCTTGGGCAAGACACTGAAGCTAAAGTTGCTCCCGATGGCAGCCAGGCACCTTGCATGGCAGCTCTGTTGCCATTGGTGTGTGAATGTGTATCTATTCTCAGATGTACGTTGCTAAATGAAATTGTAAAATTGGAAAGTATATGCTGCTAAGTATACCAAAAAGATTTAAAATTGTCCCCAAAGGTGTGTGTGGGGATTAACTTTAGGGTTGTGTCACAAATGGCGTATTCTATATTTGATCTTTCAGTACCTTTCACCTTTACCCCAGTTTTTTATGTGGCCACTCAAAGTTTCTATAGCAATAGCAAATGCTGGTCTCTATGGTGATGACCACCTGACTCCCCCAGGTGGTGTCATTCAGCAGGCTTTTCTGGAATGAGAGAGAGGGGTGTCTTTTTAGTGCAGCATGCACAGTCGTAGGTTTCTGCTGGTTCTGGGTTGTTTCTTTTTTTGTTTTTTTTTAGGATTGTGGAAAAAGCAGTGATGATTTAGAACCATGTGATTATTTCAGACAAACAGTTTTGTTTCCCAGTGTTAGTTTTAACAAGATGTGACTGGCTTTTTATACCATTGGATGTTGTGAAATGCCAATGGTATGAAATCACAAGGCCACATCTAGTCACTGATGGTGAGTAAAGGCGCTTAAAAGCAGACTAATTGCTACATGGTCAGAGGAAGAGTACTTTTATTAGCGAGTGAACACTCAAATGGTTTGATGTTTCTAGATTTGAGCTGGATCTTCCATTATGTACATAAAATTCAGTCTCTGGTAAGAGCATTAAAATTCTGATACGTCGTTTGTTTTTTTTAGGTTGGGTCCTTACTGTTTAATATGCGTCTTAAATGAGAGGCTGATATAGAAAAAGCTGTTCAAAACTGGCCATCTGTAAAAGGAGTCACAATGATGTTGGTGAACAAAGAAAGAAAAAAAATCCTCTGTTTGTTTGGAGATTTTCATCATGTTTAATTTAGTTTGAGCAGTGATTCTTGTGCATTTCAAGGGTTTTATAGCAACATTTTTAACATAAATGTCTTTCAGATTTTATGCTAAAATATGTTTCGAACACTGAAAGTAAAAGTGAAAACGACAGGTTTTTTAAATCTATAACTTCTGTGTGTTGCACTTATGGGTACCAGCATTTAGGCGGATTATGTCTGTGGATTTAGAATCACTGTTTAAATTCCTCTCCACAGTTGGCTCAGGGACAAGATGGAAGTTTCCGGCGTTTTGCAGTCTTGGAGTTTGCCACTGCAGAAATGGCCGAGGAGGCACAGCGACTCGCAGATGGCAGGCTGCTGGGTGGGACGCACATCAGGGTGTCCTTCTGTGCCCCAGGCCCTCCTGGGAGAAGCATGTTGGCTGCTCTGATTGCTGCACAAACCATGGTATTAAATCAATCTACTGTATTCACATGTCCAAAGTCCCCCACGTGGTTAGCTGTTGCTCTAGTGTTGAATTTTCATCTTGTGCTTCCTCCCTTCAAGGCTGTAAACAGGGGTAAAGGTCTCCTCCCTGATCCCACTGCCATACAGATACTCACAGGCCTTAATAACCCTGCCACCCTCAAGATGCTGCTCAACCCACTGTCACAGGGACATAAACAAGGTGAGAAGGCCTCAGCTGCTCTTAATCAATGGTTTAGTTCTAAGATTTGTTCTGCTGCTGTGGATCTTGATGTAATTTATGTGCAGGCCTCCTTGGAGCGGCCCCTGCAATGCCACTGCTGGCCAACCCCGCTCTCTCCGCTGCCCTGCTCCAGCTGCTCCTGCAGAACCAGGCCAAGGCCCAGCAGGTACTGCTGCCTTTCATTCTTTGCCTTGACATGTTCCTTCTTGCGTTCTTTCAGCCTGTTTTTGAACCATCCTCTGCTACTCATATAGACTTTCGTCCCCACTTTCTGTTCTGTCCTCTGTACCATTAGCAAGCCTTTCTGGGAAATCCTCTTCTGTGGGCTCAGGTGCTGCACAATAAAGAAAACCCTCTAGTGCCTTGTGTGAGTGATAATGGTGTTTGTGTTTGGTTATCAGAGTGTGAGGTGAAGCTAGATGGATCCAGAGGGCTGCACTATGAAGCCAGATTAGTAGGTTAGCGAGGTATGTTGAGCTTAAAGTCAGAGTTTTCGGTATCATGAAGGTGGCTTTTTTTTTTTAAATTTTTTATTTTTTAACCTGCTACATCTCCATGATAACTTAGACTGCAGAGCTAACCTGGTCAGGAGCAGGTTGTGTTCAGGGTTTAGGATTCAAATCGATTGTCAGAAGCATCTCCCTTTAACCAAAACGTTTACTGACTATTCTCTATGAGCAATACAGATTCTCAGCTGAGACAACGCTTTACCTACAAACCTGTTGAGCTGTACCTTATGGATACCACTGAATGAAGCCGTGTAGTTACAGTATCACACACTATATACATCATGTTGGCACGGAAACCCGACATGTATTTAACTGGTCATACAGAAATCACATAAATATGTTTTTATGTTCGATCTATTTACTCTGCTGGTACTACAGCTGATAAAAAACTGATTATTCTACTGGTATTTATTACAGACAGCATTCAATCAGTAACTTGGCTTAGATATACATACTTAGATATTTGAAAAATGAAAGTGATATCCTGCTTAAGCCACAGTGTGTCAGACCTACTGCATCATTTGTAGTGTTTGACGTGTAAAACGACTCCTTTTATGTGAACGCGCTCAGACTTGGAGGCACAAAGTCTGAGTTAACAAAGGAAGTTGATAAACACCTTCGTGATACCTGTTAGCTCTGGAGCTTTAGTTTTTTGTTGAGCCAACTTACACAAAGAAAGCCCGGCTTTGTCAAACTCGCTTCATAGGACGGCCCTCTGGTGTTTTTATATGACTGCTAGAAAACGCATTGGCTGGGTAAGCTGTCACTAGGACAGTGCAAGGTGTTGTATGTGTCGAGTGTTTTTTGAGTGGTGCTGAGTGATGTGGTAGGTGTACTACTCGATCGTGTGCCAAAATTGTAAATAAACATTCTGAAAGGACATAATTTCATATGTGGTGAGTAAACCTCTGTGCTGATTAAGTGTGCTCGTGTCGCTCGGCAGTTTTTTTTTTTGGTTTGTTTTTCTCTCAGTGCTTGAGTGTTGTAGCAGGGCTGTGTGACCCTCTTGTGACTCTGAACTCCCCTCTCTCCTTTGGTCAGCAGGCTGGACTCATCGGGGAGAATCCTCTGGCTGCTCTGCCTGTCCAGCAGGGTGTCCATCTGCTCGGAGACCTGCCCCAAGGTTTGGCATCCGTCAGCTCCAGCCGTAGCTCCTTGAGCCACAAATTGCGTGTTTTTACTTTGCCTCTGACGATAAACATCTGTATCCCCCTTTGCCTGTTAATCATGCTTACTACTCTGTATTTGTGGTGTTTTGCTCATTTTGCTAGATGAGGAGGAGTAGTGTGATGTTACAGAATTCTATAGCTGGAAAATTCAGTATGAATGTGATTTGGTCAATCATTTTGCCGTATGAGTGGTAGCCAGAATGACCAGTGATTAACGGTGACATTAATATTATGGATGGCTCCATTTCCCCCCCCTAGGTGGTGTAGTCCCAGGTCTGGGTCTGCAGACAGATCCTCTGCCCCCCCTAAAGCCAATGCCACTTGGTAGAGCCATGGCAAGGGAGCAGGAGTCCCCCACATCAGCAGGCGCCTTCCCCCAGACTTCCTCTCCCACCCTACAGGGCATCTCGTTGCCCCTGCTGGGTGGCATGATGGGGGCAGATGGCCTGACAGCACAAGGGGTGAGATCCCAACTACTTTCCATAATGTTTTGAGCTCCTTGTACTTTTGTCCACCTTTTTTTTTGTATATCTTTTTTTTTTTTTTTTTTTTAAATTTTTTTTGCCCTCTCAAAATGGGAAAAGAAAAACAGAATCTCCCTTTTCCCTCCTGTCAGGTATCAATACTTGGAGATCCTCCAAAGGATGCAAACCTTCCCCAGAGTGCTTTCCTCAATGTCAACAGTGTTTTTTCCTCAGGTGAGGTGCTTTTTTTTGTTTTGCTCTGTGGGTCAAATTTTCCTGATCAGCAGTCTGTTCCTGTTTGCCGCATCCACTTAGGTATTCTGATAAGCATATCCAGCATATAATATCTAACTGCCCTTTCTCTACTCCAGCAGGAAGCTGCAGACCTCACCCCTATAGGAAGAGGCCCACACTGAGCAATGTGTCCAACCAGCACACACACCAGAGCATACAGCCAAACTACAGCCTGCGTTACCAGGACTCCTACAGCCCTGAGTATCCTCCTCTACACCAGGTACATTCTGCTCTTTGACTTTTAAAACTTACATCGTTCCTATTCGGTGCCGCTTTGCAAGTCACAGTGACCTGTTGAATCTACAGCATAGTGCGTGAGTGCTCATTGCTGCCCATTTATTAGGTGATATAATGTGGTCTCATCTGGCATTTCTCCTCAGGATCCCCTGGCCCACTTGTATGAGCAGCAGGAGAACCTTGATGCCGGGGCTTTGGCAGGATTCGGTCAGCAGGTAGTGTTGAGTGAACTACTTCATGCAGGCTGTAGCATCTTTTTTTTTTTTTAGTGTCATTAAAACAAATGCACATTGCGCTTTAGTAACACAGGTGCAAACTTGTTTGTCTCTGCAGCTCTCTCGCTTCCCTGAATACAGTGAGCGGTTTTCCCACTTCAGTTACCCTTCCAGCCCTCCCCTGTCCTCATACTTCAGCTCAGGGCCCGAGGCCTCCAGTAATGGGAGCCTCCCAACCACACAGCTCAACAGGGTAAGCCCAAAGCTTTGAACTGATTTAGACTTGTTTTCTTTCGAGCAATTGATTACTCGTCAGCACCAGAACATGAAGGTAGCACTGTAGGAGATAAAAAGCAGAGGGTTAGGTTCCAAGAATAAGCCGGTGTTAAATAATTAATGTTACGCTGTGAGTGCCTGAATAGCAGAAGTCTAGGTCACTGAGAGTTGCCTGTTTTTCCTCAGGCTGTGGGGATGCCTCCTGTGAGCCACACCACTGGCTTCCCACCAGGCCTGGGGAATGTTATGAAGGTAACGTAGAGGCTAATTGTTTTTTAGGAGTTTTAACTTCGTGTGCACTGTTTTTGCTTTTACGACGAGTTACTCTTCACTGATTCTTTTTTTTTTTTTTTGCTATTCCAGACACCCATTGGCAGCCACAAGCGTGTCTTCTCCCGGCTGATCCCCTCCCCAGAACCAAGCCCTGAGGGTGGCTACGTGGGCCAGCACTCCCAAGGCCTTGGTGGACACTATGCAGACTCCTACCTTAAGCGTAAGCGTATATTTTAAAAGTACAGCTGAATGCTTCTTGCCTTATGAGTAGCCATTCAACAGCCAGGACACAGTGCATCTCCTCCCCTTCTTTTCCAACGGACTTTGTAGCTTGGCGGTCCTTGGACTTGTCCCCTGTGTGCTCCTGTGAGTGACCCCTGGAGGGCGCTGAGGAGTGCAGCCTGTTGCTGTCTGGACAGTTGTCACTCCATGGGAAATTATTGGTTGTTTGGTTTGTTGTTTTTTTTCTTCTCTTTTCTTCCGTGCGTGAGTGTATGATTATACCATGTTTGTAAATTAAGTTTTTACTTTTTCCTCTTTTTATTTGATTTTTAAATTTCCTGTTTAAAAACATGTACAGCGAGAAAAAATGGTTAATTAGCTAATGAAGTCTTTTCTTTTAAGCATTTTTTTTTTTTAAATTCTTGTTTTGAGTGTGGTGTATCAGCAGATCTACAGTTTTTCAGTGGCAGCCCATAGGCCGCTTTTTGTTATAACAGTCAAACATCTCACTAAAATGTCACGCTGTTCACAATTTCAAGCAAAGGGACTTGCATAAGTATAAAAAGCTTTACTTCAAAGGCTCTACTTTTTAAAATGGCCTCGCTTATTCCATGTAAAAAGTTCAGTAGTTTGTTTAATGAGATGGTGTTTTGTGTTGTGGTGGTTTTCTTTCTGTTTTCCCCCCTTACTACCACAGGGTTGTATATTTTGCTGTTAAACTTTTTTCTGGATTCAGGCAATTTTCTCATTGGGTAACGTGCAGCTTTCCATCCACCAATGATTGATGTATGTACCTGACTTTGTATTATGAGGTGAAGCTTTTTACCATTCTGGGATATTTTCTCAAGCCTTAACTTTTCCACGTCGTTTGTCTTTTGATCCACAGCCTCCAGCCTGTATGAGTCCATTTTTTTTTTTTTTTTTTTTGATTATTTTTTTTTCTCTCCACACTGGTTGTTGAGTTGATGCACTTGGAGGGCACACTAATTTGTTCTCACTTGTATAAGATGCCGTTTCAAGTCTCCTCTCCCTCATATGTCCAGGAGTTGAGTATTTTCTGTGTTTATGTGAGGTCCGTGTTGCTAAGTTGAATTTTGAATGTCTCTGAAAGTCTAAACCACACCTGGATGGTTGAGCTGGGTGGGTGGGGCGGTGGACGCACGCTGTGTGCCATCTCTCAAGCTGTCAGCAGATGGTGAATACAGGAGCTCGTCTCCCCAGCGAGAGGCTCAACTCTCAGCTGAATTCTCTAAATGAGTACATGGCAGCAGGAATGATGGGCGCAGCCAGTGTTCAAAGTTTCCCAGTAATGGTGGGAGTTAAGTCTGTCTGGGGAGATACTAATGGAAGCTGGTGGCAGATGATTGGTCAGTGACATGGCTGTCCTCGTTTTTTCTTTTTTTTTTCTCGGAATAATTATTTGGTTGACAGTTTGATTGTGAAAAACCCATTACCTCTGATTTCTGCTAGGAAATGCAGCTACACTTGAGCCTTAACAGTGTTATCTGTGATATCATCCTGCCCTGTGTTGGCTTCCCTCTTACATTTACCATTTCTGTGTTATTTGCTGTGTAAATAGTTAAAGCTTGATTTTTTTTATTTTATTTTTTTCGGAGTCCAAAACTATTGTTTTCTCTGAACATACCTGCCCCTGGTCTGGTGTTTTGAATAATATTTGCTGCTCCTTGTGTTTTTTTTTCCTGTTTTTTTTTTTTCCCCCCTGTATGTTTGAAAGCTGATGTGACCAAGAGTGGCACCACAGCAGACTGCTCATGTTGTGTATGGACCAAGAGATGCAGCTGTACTGTATGATCATCATTCATTTGGAGTGATTTAACTGCTACCCTCTCATCTGTACCACCATGATTGTCTCTGTATGTGTGTGTGATGTGCGCAAGTAAATGTTATTTAAACTCATCACTTCTTGTGAACTTTTTACTAAAAAGTTGAGACGGAATTGATATTTATATGGTTTCCCATAAAGATCTTTCTATATTTTGCCCTAAAGATTTAACCTGTTAACTTTTTGACAGTGTTTAGTTCAACACTTAATTCGCTCTTTATGCACCGCTGCAATGCGAGTTCAAATTTTAGACTGTCTCACAAATGAAGCTTAGAGCTGAGCTGATTTAGTAACTTGTAACATATCTGCTTAATTTTCTGCCTTAAAAGCCAGAAACCTTGATTGCAGGGAAGAGTTGCCTCTGATTATTTTTTTTCTGTCTCCATCAAAAGAATGTTGATGCAGTCCTTTCAGAGAACCAAATCAATGCTTGAAAATACTGCAGAATTACTATGTGTAGTGTTAAAAAAAATAAAATAAAAATGGCATGTGTGGTTGAGAGCATCAACCTCTAAGTTGCCTTGAGTTGTGTAACTTTTATTATGTCATTGTTCAATACTAAAAAGTCAAACCTCTGCTACTGGCAGGAAAATAGAGCATCTGAGCGGAAGACAAAGATGCATTAAGTGCAACCCTAAATTTATCCTGCATTAAAGGTCTTTTTGGGCAACTACACTGTGTGTACAATTATTAGGCAAGTGATTATTTTGACCATGTCATCATTTTATCCATAATTTCCAACTCCAAGCTATATAAACTTGAATGCTTATTGGATTTAATGCATATCAGGTGATGTGTATTTGTGTAACGAGGGAAGGTGTGGCCTAAGGAGATCAACACCCTATATCAAGGTGTGCATAGTTATTAGGCAGATTCT